>NC_134836.1:64624603-64682683 GCF_004210375.1 Tachypleus tridentatus | reverse complement strand
TAATCTTGCACCAAAAAATAAAAGGTGTTTTGAAATTTCAAGAATTGTGTGTAACATTCTGTTAAGTATTCCTCAATGTACATCAAATGTAAAGTGTTTTGAGTAGAACCCAGATTTAAGATGACCATGTCTTTATAAAACAACTTTTCCTAAGTGAACACAATCGGTACCTTTATGTTGAGAATCGTTAATTTTATCTAGTAAAACGTGAAAATGGTACAAGATATTTGAAACCCATATTCTACTGGTACTGGTTTATTTATCTTATTTGTCTCTCTTTGAAAAACATAAGATTGATTACATAAATAAAATTCATGTGTCTCAGTTTGCAGGATCGTGTGACTGTGCTATACTAAAATAATAACAGCTTTATTATGGTCAAAAAGTAATTCGAAAAATAAAATGAACAACAAGCTTTTAAACTTTCTCTATAAATGTTGAAATAGTAATTCCTTGGTTTGATTAACTGGATCCATAAAGATGCTTTTGTTCTCGACGGTCATTTTACCTGTAAAACATCGGCAGGGTTGTGAATAATATTCAAGGTCAATCTTAGAAACACTGTTTTTGGTCGGAAAAATTCGGCTCGAGAAATTTATCTGGGAAATAATAATTGCAAAGACACTATTAATTTTCAAAATTACTCCAGTTAGATCCCTGTAGTTCTTAGGTATGATGATACACCTTTGTGACTTTACTTTATATGGTTGGTTTAGAACAGTTGAATTACCTGCTTTCCTATATTTATTTTTTGTCATTGAGAGAAGGTTCTGAATATCTGTTATTCAGTTAAAGTTATTATTGCTTCTTTGCTATTAAGTACAAAACTACAAAACTATCTATTTGTGCTGTGCCAACCTCGTGTATCGAAACCTAGTTTTACCATCATGAATCTGCAGACTCATCGATGAGCCACTGGAAAGATAACTAGGCTTATAAGTAGTTCTTTAAAAACCTCATTCCTAATCTAATTAGCGAAAAAACAAGTTATATGTTAAGACTACCCCATTTTATAATACAATTTTCGTTAATATATATATTTTTCATATCAATTATGATCTCAAAGTATTCATCCAATCTTCTCAATTTCATAGGCTGATCTTATTAGAAAAGTAACAATGTCTTAGCTGGGACCATGAGTGAATTTTCCCTAACTTAAATTTGTACTCTGTAGTTCTACTGCTTAGAAAACATTATAAAGAATAATGAATTCTAAAAGTCTTAATGAGCTTTAAATCTTACTCAATCCAGTGAAGACTTGTCAAGAAATTTCAGCCTGTCCTCATACAACAACCTCTTTTAGTCTTTTCTGAATGTTACACAGCAAATCAGCATCTTTCTTAAATAAGTTGACTAAAACTAAATATAAGCTGGAAACAACGTTTAACTAATAACTTTTGAAGTGAATCAAATGTACTTCAATATATGCAATCTGAAATATTTTTCTCATTACTCTCCAATCTGTATTGTTTAGAAGGATTTGAAATCTCCATAGTGGCTGTATCCAGATGTGCTTCTTCATTAACTCCCTCTCCCTAGATTTTCTTCGGAAATAAATAAAAGTAATTTGTTTTGTGATACCAATATGCAAAACCCAACTTTATTAAAGTTAAAAGGTGTCTGCCAAGTTTTAGCTCAGCTCACCGAATGGTTGAAATATATCTGTATACTTACAGCAACTTTAGCACGATTTGAAAGTCCAGCAAGTTAATACTATCTACAAATTATATGAATTTACTAGTTATTTAGGTCATTAATGAAAATATCACATAAGTAGGCCTATCACAGAATACCAAAGTAAATCATTTATAACATCAATTCATATTCATGTTACTTCACTTATAACAAATTCATGTCTTCTACCTTTCAGTTAATCCTCATTCTATTTAACTAGCTTATTCTTCTGCCCTAACAGATAGAATCTCTTTAAGAAGTATCTTAAGTAGCACCTTATCAAAATATTTTGATAAAAATTTGACTTGTTTATGTAAACAGATGGTATAAATACTTTCGTTTCATACCTTTTTTATCCAAATCGTTGATGAATCGTGTTATTAAGTGAAATTGATATCTACAATTGATATAATAAATAAAATGCGTTTCACATATCATTACACCTTATACTTTACTTTCACTGATACGTTCTTGAAATTTCTGGAAGACCAAGTGCAGAATTCCCTGCATTATCCATGTACTGATTATATGTAACATTTCAAAATAAAACGAACAGACTCTAAGACATGACCTTACCTTTCTAAATCCGTGATAGTGGGAAAATTATCTAAACACTTCTGTAGATTTTCTTTAACACTAATAATTTTCCAACTACTAAAAAAAGAGTAGATGACCTCTAATCACTTCTATATTGTTCTATCTTCGTCCATAGAAACTAATGTGATATTGAACAGTTTTAGCAATTTAATTAATTGAATAATTAAATATAACGGTTAAAGGCCAATAAATATGCTGTTTTATTTCCTAATCATCCAAGAATAAATATCGTATGATCCTATTTTACCTCACTTCTCTAACTTCATTCAAGTACAAACTGATAAGAAAAGTAATTAGATGCTCAGGTAATCTCGTAATCCTTAATAAAAATCTCTTCAGCCTGATTTTGTTGCTTTTCAATATACATGAGAATTCTTTACTACTACTGCCATAAGTAATATATTCTTAAACAGCTTTCGTTTTGGCAATCAGATCAATTTTTCTAAATGTGTAGAAAAAAATCTTAATTTTCCATATGATCTTATTTGTACGCTATTTCGACATAAACTCGACATTTCTATTTTTCTTTTTTTTAATCTGAATATACTGGCTCTGTATTTGAAATAATTCGGTCTTAAAGGTTCCACACTTCAGATAAACATGTACAGCTAACGGCTTAACCCAGTTTGCCTAAGATAATCAATAGTTCCTTTGAAGGATTATTTTATATTTCTCCTTCACATTTGTTTCTCATATTCTATTACATTCCCTTCACTACATTTTAGGGCATAATTTTCCATAAAAATTATGGGCTGTTACATCTAGATTGGTATTACAAATTTTTATGTCCATTGTTCCACTGAACTGTCACTTTTGTTGGTATTTTCTCCAAAAGTATTGAGTCTGTATTCACAAGAGATATTGTAAATTGTATTTTTGTTCTCCGACACGTTTCAGGGTGGGTTGATGTACATAACAGCGACAGCACTGTGTTTAGGCCTCTAAAATTATTTTGCACGTATGGTTTTTACATTTCCATGCGTTATTTATCGTCTTAATTTTTTATCAAAATGCATCCATTGTCAAGGAGGATAGTGGTGACGTGTTGTTAAATTGTTCATGTCATCTTATGCATTATAAATCTTGTTCACTGTTGACACTAGAGTAGTCTACAACACTCACGTTTACAATTTTGGAGTGATTTAATCTAAACTCAGATATTTACATAATTCTGTACGTTTCCTGTCTCCCCTTGATGTAAGAGTTATTTGAGTTTGTGACTAACACGTTTAGAAGTGGGAACTTCTTTTTCTGTTTCTGTCAAAATTATATTGTTGTTTCTTTCTAAAAGGTGGTTTATGAACTCCGGAATAATAATGTAGCGTGTACGAATGTACATACTTTTAAAGGTGAGATGTGAATTTTAGATAAAATACAGACGTAGGAGGTCATGTTGTAGGTACTATTAGTTATTTAGTTGTCTCTTTTTCCATTTCCTTTTGGTTTTTCTTGACGAGTTAGCTAAGCTTATATACCTGTGCCAGCTGTTGAATTATATCACTCTTTATTTTATTATATTAGCTATTTTCAACTATTTTATGGTTTGAAATTATATGGATTTTTATCTAAATCATATTAATGTAACCTTAGTCTAATGGTTGGATTGTTTTTGTGTTGTAATTTTTTGAGTTTTTGAAAGCAGTTTTTCCGATAGAAAGGGTTTACATTTCATAGTTCTTTGGTCTGTTGACCTCATTTTGATTTTGAAGTCTTTTTTTCTGTCTTCTTCTGATAAGCTGTTGTTAGTATCTTCTGTAATTGTAATTCTAATTAAGGTGAAGTGTTTCTTCTTTAGAATAAATAAGCGAATCTAATTCTCCATGTGAACTGCTTTAACACATCACTGTGTTTGTGGATATAAATGTTAAATTGCTGTGTATATCTTGAGAACCTATTTTTATGTTGCATTATTTATCTTCATATAAAGAATTTTAAACTTATTATATGTCTTAAGTTTATTTAATTAGTGACATTTTATCTTATTTTTGCTTTATTGAATTTCTTATTTAATTTTAACCATTGTGACGCACTGATATGTAATTTGTTTTCATGTCCTTCATGGATTACACTGTGTTATCAACATCTATGAACGAAATTGAGATGACCAACTACTTCAAATAAATTACATTTACACTTTCTTAAATCCCTTACAATTCGAGAGTAGTAAGTACTTAGTGTAAGTTTGGTTTGGTTTGTTTATGAATTTCGCGCAAAGCTACTCGAGGGCTATCTGCGCTAGCCGTCCCTAATTTAGCAGTGTAAGACTAGAGGGAAAGATAGCTATTCATCACCACCCACCGCCAACTCTTGGGCTACTCTTTTACCAACGAATAGTGGGATTGACCGTTACATTATAACGCCCCCACGGCTGAAAGGGCTTCAGTGTGTGTATGTGTGTGTGTGTGTGTGTGTGTGTAATTGCTGCTTTGAGCTGGGCGTGACTTTAGGGTTAGCGTGTATGGGCTGTAAATCCGAATATTCATGGTTAGCGACCCACTGATATGATACATGTTTGTACTTTGAGGAGCATGAGTTCACTGTCAAAGTGATGGTCAGTTCCCAGTATTCAATCAAATAAGAGTAGCACAAATGTGGGCAAGGGGCATAATTAACTAGCTGTCTTCCTAAGTGTAAGTTGATGGCAATCTGTTTTAATCACTGTCGTCGTTAGCAGTCTATATGATCTCTCTCTGTATATATATATCAATACCATATATAAACAGGACCTTGACGAATATGGTTTTCTACAGATCTCTTCTCTTTCAACATAAAATTTCCAATGCTGATATATTCATTCGTTTAGACAGACTCTTGACATAAGTCAGCGTCTCTCGTCCACTGTCTCTCTTTCTTTCAATCTTTCCACTTACAATCAGTCTTTTTATTTCTTCTTTTCTCATTACATGTTTGAGAAATTCTAGCTCGTCATCACAAAACTCCAACTGTCTTTTTCCTATTTTAGTTAACAGTTTTCTCCTGCAATATGCTCTTGAGAGACTATCTTCACTTGAGATGTGACTTGTCCGACTGGTCTTTAAGATCTGCCTTAGGAACAATAACTCAGTTGCCTCGATTCTCTTTTCCATACTTGGCGATATTGTTCAATATTCTAATGCACGCATGATAATTGATATAACAGAACAATCCAAAACCCTTAACCACATCCCTATAGAAATTTTAATATTTTCAATATCTTTTTAATTTTTAGGAATGCATCTTTTGCCATCCTATTCCGCATTTTATCACATGATTACATTTACCATCTGACGCTATCCAGCTTTCCAGGTAGTGGAATTTATTAATCTGTCTTATTTGTTCCTTTTCTGTGTATACAGAAATGATCATTTTCGTAATTACATAATTCTGTTTTCACACAGTTAATACCTAAACTTTACTTCACACTTTTACTAACAACTTTTTATCAAAAAGTTTTATCGCTTTTTTTTTCTGAATCAGTTATTAAACCTATGTCATCAATATAAAGTAAATTGTTCAAATTCTGTCCTCCGATAATTATAATCCTCTTTGGTAAGTCCTTCATCTTCGTCAGGATTTTCTCACTGCACAAATTAAACGAGTCAGGTTAAAAGATATATCTTTGCCTTACGCCTTTTTTAGTCGGGATGAAATCACTTAATTCATTTTATGTATTCACTGCATCGGATTGGTATTCATAAAGGTTTCTTAAAATTCATAAGTCTCTGCCATCGATGTCCAGCTCTTCAAGCATTTTCATTAACTCTACATGTTTGACTGTATCAGAATATTTTATACAATTAATAAAACATGAGAAAAGTTCCTTCGTCATGTCTATTCCCTCTCCAAAAATATTTGTACCATGATGATACCATTTTTTACCACGATTTTCAATAAAGCAACATTGAACTTTTGCATAATTCAGTCTTATTCTACTTTTAGCTATCATCATTAACACCTTTAATAAAATCTTTGTCAAATGGCTTGTGGTCAGATGGTGTTCACATTCGATGACTCCATGTTTAGGAGGAGTGCAATAAGGATAGGTTTATTGAATTCCCCAGATTTTTCATCACTTTCTCAAAACTAATTGGTAGCAGTTGTTAACTTTTCTAAACCAAATTCTTCCAAACAGTTTATTTGTTCCACAGCAATTTCATCTTTTTCGTGTAACTTTATTCGTTTTCATTTTGTTCATAACTGTTCATACTTCTGACTTAAAATTTGTCAATCCATCCACGTTCTCTTTAATAAATGACTTTTCTTCACAACTGTCGTGGAATAAATCTTCGATATATTTCGTCTATCTTTTCAGTGCTTGTTTTTACTCCATAATTACATCACAATTCTTACCTTTAATACATCCATTAAAGGATGTATCAAATGTACATTCTCCTTTACCTGGATATATTTGATATTCCTATACATTAATCCAACGTCTTTATCCTTTTGTTTTACATTTCTGCATTTTTTCATTAAGTAATTTTTCCTGTTCTTTATTGAACATTGATCGAATTATTTTGTCACGTTTCTTATACCTTTCTTTACGTTGAGTTTCAACTCCATTCTATCTTCCATGGGCTCATGGATTTCCTACATTGTTCATTTATGTTTACTTTGCTTAAATTTAATGGAATAGCTTCCTTGGCTGATTCGACTAGTGCTTCATTAAAAATTACTCATTTGAACATATTTCTTTTACCTTCGAGTTCATAAAACGGTTTTTAATTGTAATTGTATACCTTTCTTTAATTGGATCTTTTCTCCATTGGAACTGTATAATCAAGCTTCTTTGTTACTTTTTGTTTATTAGGTTTTCTTAATCTTCTCTTGGTGATGCACACAACAGTGCATGGTCGCTCCTGCAATCAGCCCCTGCGTTCGATTTTATTGTTTTGCTGCCTTTGTGAATCTTTTACTTATGGTGATGTAACCAATTTGGTTTTCTAACACTATCTCCAAGACGTTTCCATGTATATTTTCTTCTCGGGTGTTGCTCAGACCAAGCATTATTGTAACAACCAAGCATCTATTGTAGATCATGATAAAATACCATGCAACTGAACAGTAATCAGCTATTTGTTTTAAAACCTGTTTAATTTGCAAAAAAACAACAACACAAAAAACAATGAAGATCTCTATAGTTCTTATGTATGACCCCTATCCAGTGCAGATGCATAAAAGTATTAACTGAAATATGTAGATTAATTGCGTTCACTCTAGTCTATCAGTTAAAATTTAAAGATGGCTGTACAAAACCTGAAAAGAACAAGCACATAAATTTAGACACTAGTGAATGGGTAAAGCGACAATGCATCACTAGAGATGTTACGATTAATAATAAAGAAAGTGAAAACTTAAACCTAATGATTGGGTACTGCTGTGGTAGGCAATGCCAGGATGCAAGCAACTTGATCTTACGAATTTCAGTATTAATATGTTGTATATATATATACATGTTGAACACATCAACAAGCTGTTCTACGTTATCAATGAGTCTCTTGAAAGCTAGTTACTATGAATCAGGCATGGATGAGATAATTTCTTCTGACAAACAGAGCATTGTATCAGATGTTCTCGAATTAGCTGATGAGGAGGAAAAAATGGCAGTCCAAATGCATCAGACAACTGACAGAGATTCACACATGAACTTGGCTACCTTATTGTTGAGGTAATTACACATTTTCAAAATTTCAACAAATTTTTATACACTCTTTTTGTGTATCTGAGCTCTCCAATGAAAGAGGTTACTGAAGAATTCTTTAGTTACACACTAAAACAGTCATTTCCTTTAGATGCTCTGGAACTCTCCCAAATGACATGTCGTTGAAAAATTTCTTAAACTTGTTCTCTAGTAAGATTAGTCGTGTAAAGATTTGAGAATACCTGGTCAGAATACCCTTGCTATATTTACTTATAGAATAACCAAATGACAAGGATAAAGAAGTTCTTCTTGTTAACATTTTTCTCTACTTATACAGAGAGATGGTATTTTTTGTTTTATAAGTAGTCGTTTATGGCGGAGACATTTTTGTTTGTTTTGAACCTTATACCGATACATCAGGTTTTTTTGCTTTAAAACTTCTGATCATCTCTTCCCCCAATTCAGTAAGGTAGGAAACTCAGAATTAACTCAATAATACATATTCTGCATAACCTCTAGTAATAGAGTGTATATTTTCTCTGAAACATTTTTAACAACTAAAAATAATATTATGGGTCAAAACTTCACACAGATTTCTAAATGAGACCTAACTAGAGACTTAGACAATAAAGTTACATTTTCTCTGAGTCTATACTCAATGTCCTTGTACATAATTCTCAGCTTTACCACTCTGTTATTTAAAGCTTTATGAAACAAAACTCCCAAACACTGCTTTCTTCTTCCACGTAATTAAGTATCTTAGGAATATTTTTATGATAGCAAACATACATAACCCTAAATTTATTGTAATTAAATACCATCTGTTACATGTTTGTCCAACTAACCAACCCACATATGTCTTTCTGCAAAATCATTACATATAGCTTGTCACTCAAACGACAGATATTTTGTATCATCAATAAACTTGGCCTTTAAAGTAACAAAATAATAGAAATAGTACCAACACAGATCCCTCAGGCACACAACTTGGAACATTAGTCCAATTAAACGGAACTCCATTGATAATAACCCACAGTACGTTAAATAACGACTGATGTAGATTTTCAATAACATTTTTTGTGAAATCCGAACAACAATTTTCTCAAAATTCTCATTATCTCACCTGCCTAGGAAGCAAAACCATCAGATACTTTAACAGAATAGTAAGACAGAAACTTTCTTTACTACGTACTGAGAATATGCAAACAGCATAGCTTTGGAGCAGACATCAGGAGCTGCAATGCAATTGCGGTTATATTCAGTGTATAACAAAAGATAACATTTATAACATTAATTGTGAATATAGTCTAATACATAAGAGAAAAAGCCCCCCTAATAAAGTGGTAAGTCTACGGATTTGCAACGCTCAAATCAAGGGTTTGATTTCACTTGGTGGACTATGCAAATAGCCCGATGTGGTTTTGCAAAACAAAACACACATACAACACACATAAGAGAAAAAAGAAGTCAAAGCTAAGGAGTATGATAACAACACAGGATTTTATATTGCTGATCTATTTTCAACAGATCAGTATGTTACAGAAGAAAATCATATAATAAAATATAATTCCTCTCAATGCCTTAGTGTTAAGTCTGAGGACTTATAACAACAAACATCGGGTTTTAATACCCACAGTGGGCAGAGAACATATAACTCATTATATAGCTTTGTGTTTGAAAGCAACCAAACAAACAAATGAAATCAATATCGCAAAAAATAATTAGATGTGAACTACAATAGAAAGAAAACTAAAAGAAGATATCTACATCCAATTAATGGATAACGAGCTGAGTTAATCTAGCACATACGTCAGCAAAGCGTAGAATAGAATAGACTTGCAGTATTTAAGGAACGTATATTTTAATTAGCTATCGTCATTACCATGCTGACTTTTACTATCGCTCTAAATAGATAGAATCGGAAGCTAATATTACTATTTTACACAAAAATAACCTTCTTATTGGCCCCTTACCTCCTAACATCACTTATCAAGAGTTAGAAAATGAAGAGAACAAACATCTCCTCAGAATAAGACAACTTCGCAGTTTTATTTATGCCTACTGCCATACACCAGTAGTCTGAGAGTATCATTCAAGACCAAGACCTCAGAAAAAATGTTGGAAGGGAAGAAAACAAAATCAAAAGAGTCATGTGACCTTTCCACATGTATTCAGATACTTTTATCTTCAAAATGTTCACGTCTTCTATCTTTAAGATGATAGCATTAAACCTAATTTCAGTAAAAACTTTCAAAATTTAAACAACTTTTATTTTTACATTTCTGCAATTAGGTTATTTTAACGAACCGAAAGAATTGATTAAACAGTTGTCAACAAAATAGAATTTACTGTGATTTGTTCTTTAGAACATTTAACATGTTTTTTTATGAAACTAATTACTTACCAGAAAAGTCAATATTAACTTTATTATGTTAAGTACAAAACGCACAATGCGTGACACCTCTTACGTTATATAAACATTAAGAGCATCCATAAAAATAAAAACATTTACAGTTGTCGCCCTCTCATTCTCCTATATGTTTGCCCTACAGTGCCACAGCAGAATGTCTATGGACTTACAATACCCGAAATCGGGTTTCGATACCGTGATGGACAGATCACAAATAACCCATTGTGAGCTTTGTGCTTACATGTAACTGTAAATAAACAAATGTATCAATATATGTTCATCGTTAAGTTTAGTCTAAGCCTAAGGAATAGTCTGACAACTCAATTGTCTACCATGATTTTTCGACCCGGTGTACCGATTTCAAACTACCCCCTGTAAATATTACCCCCCGGTAGTTTGAATTCGTTTTCATATTACTGGGAGGTAGGACAAAATCGATTTCAGGTTATCCCGGGGTAGTCTGAAATCGATTTCATCTACCCCTTAATTTCAAAATACTTCATCCCCGATATACACGTTTTAACGGTTTGTTAAAATGCTAGACGTTTTATCGCACTCAGTGTGTGTAAATGAAATCAACACATTAATAATAATGTAAAACTCGAATATTTATCAGGTTCTATATCTCATGCTTTCAATCACGGGGCTTGGCATGGCCTAGCGCATAAGGCGTGCGACTCGTAATCCGAGGGTCATGGGTTCGCGCCCGCATCGCGCCAAACATGCTCGCCCTCCCAGCCGTGGGGGCGTTATAATATGACGGTCAATCCCACTATTCGTTGGTAAAAGAGTAGCCCAAGAGTTGGCGGTGGGTGGTGATGACTAGCTGCCTGCCCTCTAGTCTTACACTACTAAATTAGGGACGGCTAGCACAGATAGCCCTCGAGTAGCTTTGTGCGAAATTCCAAAACAAACAAACAAACTTTCAATCACTCATTTTTATTTCAGTGCGCATAAAGAAATATAAAAATTAATATGTATAAATTACAATATATTGAATGAAGGCAGTATGAAGGACGAGCCCTTAAAATACCTTTTATCTTATATAAATCATCAATTTTAATAAAAAAAATAATAGGCCTTCTGCCTGTTATCATGCACTTTGATACGTACTCGACACGCGCTACAAATATTAAAAGCAATCATTATGTATGTCATTTTGGCGTTAGAAGAGCGGGTAATTTGAAATCAAGGGGTCAAGGGGGGGGATAATTTAAAGTCGATTTCATGTTACTCCCCCGGTACTCTGAAAATGATTTCATATTACCGGGGGTTAACTTGAAAACGGGGGTAATGTGAAATCATTACACCGCATGGTCAGGTGATTAAGCACTCGACACGTAATCTGAGGGTAGCGGGTTCGCAACCCGGTCGCGCCAAACATGCTCGCCCTTTTAGCCATGGGGGCGTTATAATGTGACGGTCAATCCCACTATTCGTTGGTAAAAAA
The DNA here is from genome assembly GCF_004210375.1 of Tachypleus tridentatus. Taxonomy (NCBI): domain Eukaryota; kingdom Metazoa; phylum Arthropoda; class Merostomata; order Xiphosura; family Limulidae; genus Tachypleus; species Tachypleus tridentatus. Next base: position 64,670,932 of record NC_134836.1, on the reverse strand, counting down.
TAGCCCAAGAGTTGGCAGTGGGTGGTGAGTACTAGCTGCCTTCCCTGTAGTCTTACACTGTAAAATTAAGGACGGCTAGCGAAAATAGTTTTCGTGCAGCTTTGCGGGAAATTCAGAACAAACCAAACAATGATTTTATTTTTGTGTTCACTTTATAATTGGTTTTATATTTAATATTTTACCATAAAAGGCGAAGATATATTCAGTTTGAAGATGTAGGAAATCTAGTATCAAACTCTCCTTGTCCTTGTCCGTCACAATAATCCTTGTAATAATTGTGATTTATTACAAGTGCAGAGCTCTGGACAAACCAATTTTGCTTTAAAACAATTGCAAGGTCTTTTGTACATTTTCAAGATGTGCTCGCATGTCCTTTTTGATAAACAGCAACAATACATTAACTGCAGAGCTCACATCATTGAGTTAGGGCCTTAATCTACTAATTAAAAAAAGTCTGTTTCATACGTAAACTTTTATCACTTTCTCTCTCAAGAATCTTAAATAAGTTGTGATGTATTACTCATTACGTTCACTGCGCGTGAATCACGTAAACCCGATTTGTTATTAGTCTTCAAATTTGCACGTTCTTTTATTCATATTCCTAACTACTCAGTAACTAATTTATAGTTACGGTTTTTCATGTATGATATTTTAGCTTTGAACCTGAAAAATGCTTTAATCTACTTTCATGTTTAAAAACAACTCTTACGTTACCCTGTGGATAAGTATAATAATAAACCATATAATTAAATATCCTGCAAATAAATATAATCCCACTGCTATAAAAGTTTATATGGTAGTTGTTTAATTGCAATTCAGACAAGTAGGGAAATACGTTTTAAATACCATGAAAGTAGCTTGCAACAAAAACTTTGAATGTTTTTTTTTAAATAATAAAGTTACACTTATTTTATTCATTTAAAGCTAGCTATAGCTTGTATTTACCAATCAAAATAAATTCACAATATCAAAAATAATTAATAAGATTTGAAATCAAACGTAAAGCTTTGAAAAATAAAATAAAATCATAAATTATTAAAATAAAACGGTACTAAATAATCTTTATTGAATGTAAAAATAAATAAATCGTGAGAGATTTAGATAGTAGATTGCATTTTCTGAAGGCCTATTCTTGGAAACAACTAATGTTGTAATGCTGCATACTTATTTAAATATCGTAAATGTAGTTCAATGTATATTAGATCAACCTGATTAGAAACGCGGCCGACATAGCCAGATGGGTTAGACTCGTAATCTGAGGGTCGCGGGTTCGAATCCTCGTCGCACCAAACATGTCCGCCCTTTCAGCCGTGGGGGCATTACAATGTGCGATCAATTCCATTATTCGTTAGTAAAGATTAGCCCAAGAGTTGGCGGTGGGTAGTGATGACTAGCTGCCTTCCCTCTCGTCTTACACTGCTAAATTATGGATGGCTAGCGCAGATAGCCCTCGTGTAACTTTGCGTGAAATTCTAACAAAAATTGACTAGAAACACGCATAAAAGATTATGCAAATTTAATGACTGATTACAAGTCAAGTAGACGTGATCACGCGCTCGTTGAATGTGAAGTACCAATACATCACAGTTTATTTTAAAATCATGCGAGAGGAAACGATCAAAAAAGTTTACATACAAAGGAGACTCTGAAATTAATATATTAAAGCTGTAGCACAACGAAGTACTTTAGTGGCTGTGGCTGATGTACAGTCTGCTTCGCATGCTGAATTAGTACTGCTTTCGTAAGTAAAATGACATCTTTGATATAAATATTACTTTCTCAGCATATTCTTCATTGCAACATGATAACAAACCATACCATGCTAAGGCCCACAAGCGATTATTAAGACACGATGAAAGAAGTAAGCTGAACACTTAAGAAAGTACTTTGTCAAACGCCCTTCAAATGTCATTGCTGTACCTGAACAAAACAACTTCTTCAAATGCTTATATCTTCCTTCATCTGTTAACCAGCGAAATGTACTAGTGTCGAGTATCGTCTTAATACACTGATTGTGCAGTGAGTTTGAGAAGCGTTTGTTGTTCCATATGTGAATCAAAAATACCATCGTAAACGGTGTATGTGATAAAGGGCAAAGAACCATGCCATCAGCCTTTTAAGCGCATCCACATAAAGTTCTACATTGACCTTTCGAAGGGATTTCACATACAATATGGCTTTGAGTCCAATAGTGATGAATCAAAATTCAAACTATACGATTTTATGAGCTTTCTCAATGCATTATTTAGGAATTTCAAATGGTATACATGTTTGGTTATTGGCGTATTCATTGTATGTATGACGTTGCAACACAGACAGACTGCGAGCTACAACAACATGTGTATGGCTGGTTTAAATAATGTATGAAGCTTTCAAGGAAAATAAAGAAATAAAAAATCACCACCTAACTATTCTTTGGCAACCGCCTCTATGTGTATCTCTCCGAATAAATAACAAATTTCTGCTCTACATATATATTAAGCTAATTTTTTCTGGATATTGTCATAATCTTAAAAAATACTTAGACTACAGTGAATACAGGCACCTGGCCCAAATTTAAGGAATGTATTGTTGTTTTAAAGCATTCATTTAATGTAGGTTCATAAAAAATGTGGGTGAACCTGGAGAAAGAGACGTATGAGAAAAATTCTTGAAAGCCCCCTATTTGAATAATATGTTATTAAAATATTGTATCTTCAGTATGGTAAATATTTTTGCTTATAACTTGTCATGCCCGATCACTTATGATCCTTTAAAGGTCAAGATAAACACATAATAGTCATTTTTAAGTAAACTGTTAACTTTTTACACGTAAGAATCCATGGTTTTCAGTGTTACAGGTATCACACTCGTATTGACCTGACTCGAAGAAAACAGTGTGACCTTGTCCAAAGGCTCAGTTACAACTTAAATATGCAATAAAATGAAAAAGAATAATAAGCATTGGTGAAGTTCAAAATCTGATTTAGGTTTTATACTGCATCAATTGCAAGTTCCAGACATGCAGCTTTCGCCATGTCTTTTCAAATTTTGGCAAGTCTGTCATAAAAACAGACAGTCTGGACTTAAACAAGTTGTCTACAATTTTCCAGTTACATGTATGTTCATAAATTATCGATCGAAAGTAAATAGACAATCAAGATCCATGAGCTTTGTCTTCGAGAGCAGATTGAAATCATATATTCCATTGAATGAAGCTGCTGTATTACACCAGCTGGGCGTTGTCGAGATTTACTTACCTCAAGACTTTGTGTTTTTGCAGATCAGTTTTTTTCTGTAGCTATATTGATTAGAGCTAAAGTGAATCAGTTCTTATGTGGTCATATTGGTTAGAACTAAAATGAATCAGTTCTTATGTGGTTATATTGATTAGAATAAAAATGATTTGTGACAAATTTCTAGGCAGTTTTTCTTAAATGACCCATCAGTGTAGTATTAGATTACTTCATGAGCTTTTATAACTTTTGTCATGAACATTGCTTCATCGCCACATTCATCTATTTAAGTATCTTTCATTGCCAGATCATTGTCCTCTTCAAAGTTCAATAGAATGTCCCATCCTTGTTTACATATGCTGAAACCTACTGGTGCATTCTCGAGGATGCTATCTATCAGTTTCGTTGAATGCAGCTCATCACAATTTCAACAAGTTCTTTGACACGATCTAAGTATAATTGGAAGAGGTCTGCCGTCCTCGAGATAACGTCAGAAAATATATAATCTTTTTAATATTCTACATCGGTTACAACTTAAAATAATGCATCACTATTTAGCTTCTTTCCTGATTTTTTCTGCTATTGTCACAATATGTTTAAACGAGACAGTATTTTCAATACGTCACTGTCACCAACACGCATTTGTGAGCCACCTTAGGTTTTATAGCTTTATTGGGTTTCAACAAATATACTTATCAATACCAACATTTGTTTCTTCGTACAGAAAGTCAGTTTTCCAACCAGCACACTAAAAAAACACTGTTAAGTTACACTCTCTATGTTTTCTCCTAGAAGTGCTACATCTTGTGTTCTCCTGTCTCATTTCCAGTTGAAAGTTTCTTTAACCCTACTAGTCTTATTCCGCTGGCATGACCATTATTCCTTTTTAGGTGTGAACATACACACGAATTCAAAACAAATATATGAGATGACATTAACGCTGAAGTAAACTAGTTCTTAACAGATAATAATTATACCATATTTCCTGTTTTTACCACAGAATACAAAAGTTTTGAGATTTATGACATATTCGTCCTTTGCTATAGGTTCAACAATATGCTGTTTTTAATGGCATTTTCGAAAACCTCTTATAACTTTTTGTAAGAAGTATGAATGACAATTACGAAAGTTTTGAATGGTAATTAATCTATAAATTTTATCATCCAAAATCAAACGTGCTTTTTTGAGATATTAATGGTGTGTGCGTGTGTTTTATTACAGCAAAACCACATCCTGCTATCTACTGAGCCCACAGGGGAGAATCGAACGGCTGATTTTAGTGTTGTAAATATGTAGACACATCGCTGCACTAACGGGTGACTGCGATATTAGTAAAAACAAAACTTGCATAATAATTTGGTAGCACTGTATGCATACATATATCTGCAAATCATAGTCAATAATTTTGATGTCGCTCGAAAGAAGAAATCAAATAATAAACGTTTCATTTTGACAGCTTTCGTGATATCTAAAATTAACTTTTAAGATTTATAAAATAACATTAAGTCTCGTATTTTATCCTGAATAATGGCTCACATAACGTCACATGAGTAAAACATACAAGTTTATGGTTTTTGTAAAACTGTATAGTGCCATTTAGTTCAAATACTTATATTTCAATCTAAATTAATATAACTGACAGAAATTCAACACTTTGTTATACATACAAGTTACTTCTTAAAAAATGTGATGATTTTTATATTTTTATATATTCACCCCTATATCTTATTTATTACTTTTTGGCATTTTGTTGTGTGCTTTCTATTTTTTAAAACAATTTCACTGAGGTAGATTCATAAGTGAGTATTTATTTTATTTTTCTATTCAAAGATAATATATATTACTAATATCATATCATTTTCTCTGTTGCACTTGTAGAATAGCTTCAGATATTGATATTTTACCATATACTTGACTACAGTAGATTGTTAAACATCACTGGTCGTACTATTCTTGTTTTGGAACTTATAGTAAGAAAATAATATATGAAAAATGTGTAGTCGTATCATACTCATATTCACGATTACACTAGTTTTAACATTGCCATCTGTACATCATTTTACATTTACAAAATGATTCTTATGAGTTGTTTTGTGACATTTTTTCCCTGATAATATATAGGCTGGCTTTCTAAAGACACCAATAGTGTATGTAATGTACAACATGTTGAGTATTATACGTTTTACAGACATCTAATATTCGTCTATTATTGAATGGTAATTCCTGTTTCACCCTGTACGTAAGCCTATGAAACGTTGTAGAAACACATTTAATGAAGACCCATCTAATTTTTAATTGCTGAGAACTAACATATCTTTTTTTCATAAAATGAAAAGTTTCTTTAAGGTAACTTTTATTTGCCTGTGTGTAAATTAATCTTTGTGATATTACTGACTTTAGTTTGTAAGTACAACAACTGTATATATATTGTTTGTTTTGAATTTCGCGCATAGCTACTCGAGAGCTAATTGCGCTAGCCGTCTCTCATTTAGCAGTGTAAGATTAGAGGGAAGGCAGCTAGTCATCACCACCCACAGCCAACTCTTGGGCTACTCTTTTACCAACGAATAATGGGATTGACCGTCACATTATAACGCCCCCACGGCTAACAGGTCGAACATGTTTGGTGCGACCGGGATTCAAACCCGCGACCCCTGTGTGTGTGTGTGTGTGTGTAATCATCTTTTTGTGCTTTCTCTATCCTACTCCACATCAATGGCTGATCAGTAAGTTTGACGTTTATAACGATAAAAATTAGATATTTTGCTACTAACAATGACGTACGAAGATAGCCTATTTATGTAGCTGTAAGAAAAACAATAAACAAATTAATTTCTATTTTTTATTAATTTAGTTAGTTTTTGTTACAGGCTTTTCAAGCGGCCTTAACTTGACTAGCATTGCTGATGACTCATAATTGTGTCTTTTTAAGTAATATTTCGGGTCAGTAACAACTGCCCGTAAATTAATTAAAAATAAAACACGTAACTCCGAGAAATTTATAATACACACACGTATAATATATACACTCTTGTGCAAATTAATTGAAACAAATGGTCATTTTACAATATTTTTAGCATGGCGGCCGGTGTAGACTCGCTGGACCCGCTGATTTCCTTTAATAGTCATTTTTTAACACAGACGGCGTCATTAGCTGTGTTTTGCAGTACGGTCGATCTATTTTTGGGATATATGACGTCATTCGAAATTGCGTTAGAAGTGCAAGCAGATCAGTCATAAAACAACTTCTTACCAACTCAATGAATAAAAAACGGTATCAATGGGGTCTGAAATACAAGAACTGGACGAAAAACAATGGAGGAAGGTGTTATTCAGTGATGAGACTCATTTCTTCGTACAGGGCCAAAGAAGTCTGCATGTTCGCAGACCTCCAGGTGAGAAACTTTGAGAATCTCACATCAATCAGTTCGTAAAACATCCCTTGAAGGAGATGTTTTGGGACTTTTCCAGCTACTATGGCGTCGGAGGCTTACATATCGGAAAAGGTATGATGCGAGGACCACAGTACATCGAAGTTTTGTAGAGAAGAGTCGTTCCAGAATTTAAAAAGAGATATCCAGATGGATCTGGCATTTTTCAGCAAGATCTGGCTCACCCACACATCGAAACTTGTGAAGAATTTTATGACTATGAGGGCTGCAAAGACCAATCCTTGGGCGAGGGGGGCAGTCTGACAAATCAGACTGAGAAACACTGATATGTTTTATTAGCATTTTGGATAATGCTTTAATTTTAATGTAATCCTTGTCCTAGGCTGAGTCACGTTAGTTATAGCACTATAACATTTTACTTCATTGCTATTTCAAATAATTATACCTGTTTTTCTAGACGAAGAAATAAAATGAATACGAAATATTATTATAGAATAACCAGAAAGTAGTAGTCAAAGAATATTAACCAACCGGTGTAGGTGTTTTTGTATAGTAAAGCCACATCAGGCTATCTGCTCAGCCCACCCAGGGGAATCGAACACTTCATTTTATCGTTGTAAATCCGTAGACTTAACGCTATACTAGCGGGGGACATTAATTCCCTAAAAGTACTTGAAATTTTAAATTAGGAAACTTCAACTTTTTGAAACCAGCAGCTTAAAACAACCTAATTTAAAATACATAATGTAGAGATTTGTGAAAAATAAGAGCTCGGTATAAAGATAATGATATGTGTCTGTTCACAGTTTGATAATTCATGACGATTAAGTTACCCGAGCTGGTAATATCATTATAAAAGAAACATAACATTCTACTCTTTACTTCAAGGCCCGGCATGGCCAAGCGCGTAAGGCGTGCGACTCGTAATCCGAGGGTCGCGCGTCCGCGTCGCGCTAAACATGCTCGCCCTCCCAGCCGTGGGGGTGTATAATGCCACGGTCAATCCCACTATTCGTTAGTAAAAGAGGAGCCCAAGAGTTGGCGGTGGGTGGTGATGACTAGCTGCCTTCCCTCTAGTCTTACACTGCTAAATTAGGGACGGCTAGCACAGATAGCCCTTGATTAGCTTTGTGCGAAATTCCAAAAAACAAACATCTTTACTTCAATTGCAAATCCATCACGACAGAAAAACTTGAAGCATCTTTATTCGTAACGAATCTAGATTTTGATTGCTACCAATATTATTTTGATCTCCAATATTTATAAATTGACATTATATTGAATACACTAACGAACTTGTGGCATCTTGCATTGTCTTAAATATTTTATGTGATAGTTTAAGACACCAGTTTTAACTACAAACTTAGTTTCTTATGTCGAGGAAATAACGTTAAATAACATTCTTTTTAAATAAAATGTTTGAAAAGGCACGAAACAAGTAAAGACAAATTAACATAGAAGGTTATCTGCGCTAGTCGTCCCTAATTTAACAGTGTAAGATTGAGGGAAGGCAGCTCGTCATCACCACCCACCGCTAACTCTTAGACTACTCTTTTACAAACGAATAATGGGATTGATCGTAACATTATAACGTCCCCACGCCTGAAAGGGCCAGTATGTTTGGTGCGACGGGGATTTGAACCCACGACCCTCAGATTACGTGTCGAGTACCTTAACCACCTGGCCATGCCGGGCCGCAAATTAACATAATAATGTTATTTGCCTTTATATAGTTATCTAAAATAACGCTCGTGAAATGTTTCAATAAGCTGATAAGTGTAAAATTTATCTTATTTTTAGACTCAGTTTTCTCAGGTACTTTTGTAGTAAAATTATTCTCTTGGGGTACTTATAGCCCTACATTTAAAAACTATTTTGAAAACACTCGTCTCTGCATTTTAATTTTAAGAACAATAGTATAAAAAATTTAAGGGCTTTCATAGGTATATGTTGTGTAATGTGTACATTATTGTTTTCAATTCCTATAACGATGTTTGAAATATAACATCCTATGCTCTAGTATAAAAAGGCCTATTTTCCTACCATATAATAAGGTATGCCTTGAATTGTGTCATGCGAAAACATTTTATAGTAATGAAGGTAATTTTAAAGAGAAGAAATTCGAAACGTTCTTTTTTGTCTGCACAACATGAAAATAATAATAACACTTAATTCTATTTATAATACTTTAGAACATTTTTGACATATAAAAGTGAAACAAATGAATGTTTTATTTAAGAGATGATTATTTTAAAAGCTTATTTTAAGAATATGACCGTTTATTGCATATTAATTTGGGGTTATTAGGAGAAAAATAGAGGATATCTTTTGAAAACGTTTATGAAAACAATTAATGAACTCTAAAAAAAAACCTTTATTTTGCACGTTTCTAAAATTAAAATCAGTTATGAAAAAGTTTTTCAGAAATTAAACACGCTTAAAACAAAATAGCTTCCATTTTTGTATAATCCAGCTGAAAAGCATACTTTAACAACCTGCACTTACACTTATAAGAAACCCTAACCTAATAACGAGATGGACTACCATATGCTTGATTACAGCTTAGATACGATATGGTTCTGACTTCATTACTTTCTTGCAAGTATCCATCTCGAACTTTTGACCATTCCTTAATCAATATAATCTCCAATCTAAATGACGTTGATGATGATAGGCTATGTTTCGCGATAATTTGGTTTTAAACATTTCATATATTCTTGACGGGATAGAGATCACATTATTATGTAAGACAGAATAAATGTTGGAAGTTTCTGTCATTGATCCAATTAAATGGTTTTAACTCCATGACTTATTGCATTATCCTCCTGGAAGTAATCATTTCAGGTTGGGTAGGAATAGAGCACTGATGGGTGTACCTCGTCAGTTTGAATGGCCAAACGTATTCACGAGAAAATTTGTGTCATTCAGAGAAACCAGAACTTTTAGCATAAGTATGTAAATAGGCTTCAAAGCGTCATACTGCCTCCAGGACCATACACAGCGAAAGCTTTGTATGATGGGTTCATGATTTCATTGAGCTGTCACACGCTCTAACTCTACTACCATAGCACAATAATATGACGTTTGATTAATTTGTCCATATTCTACATTTTGGGGAGAGCAACAGTCCGGCACGACCAGGTGGTATTGGCGCTCGACTCGCAATCTTAGGGTCGCGGATTCGAATCTTCGTGTCACCAAACATGATGGCCCTTTTAGCCATGGGGACATTATAATGTGACAGTCAAGCTCACTATTTGTTGGTAAAAGAGTAGTCCAAGAGTCTGATATGGGTGATGATGACTAGCTGCCTTACCTCTAGTCTTTCACTGCTAAATTAGGGACGGCTAGCGATGTTAGCCCTTTATAGCTTTTACGCGAAATTCGAAACAAATCATACTATTGGTCAATGATCCAATCCAAATTATCTTGGAACCACAGGAGACGTTTCTTTCGATTATTGGTAAAAGTGGTGGCTTACATAAGGGCTAACACTCATAAAGTTTAGCTTCCTGTAGTTCTTTACTCATTAATCTAGTGAAAATGAATGTTCCTGGCCTCTTATTAAAGTTATTCTGCATTTCATATACTATTAAATATCTCTTAGCTCGAACAGTCCTCAGAACTTTGTTCCTATTCCTACATGATATCCTTATTCTGACCACAACTTCTCTTATTAAAATATTTTTTTATCTCGGAATTGAGGTACCCATCAATCGATCCCCCAAAATAAAACTTCGTTCACATTTTATGCCTTCCGTTCTTCCCTTTATACGGCTTGTATGTTTTTTTGAAGTCAAGAACAAAGCTACACCAGGAGTTATTTGTGCTCTACTCACCACAGGTATCAAAACCTGGTTTCTACCGTTGTACGTCGACAGACCTACCGCTGTACCACTGGGAGGCCTCTTTACATGCCTTGGCATGGTCTTGTGACGCAATCTGAGCGTCTCGAGCTCTAATCCCATAACGAAACATGTTCGCTCTTTCAGTCGTGGGAACATTAAAACGTGAAGATCAATCTCATTGTTCGTTAGTAAAGAATAGCCAAAGAGTTAAAAGTGGCCGGCGTTGACTAGTTGCCTTCCCTCTAATCTATCACTTAAAAATTAAAGACGACTAGCACAGATGGCCTTCGAGTATTTTTGCATGAAAATCAACACAAAAAACAAACCTTCCCATTACTGCGACAACTGAAGCTCATGTAATTTACCACGATCATTAATGAGAACCCTGTTCTATATTAACATGAAGCGAGGACTGGTCTATTCTGGGAGTAGGGTTTCTTATATTTTAACCAATGGATGTATATTTCTGTTATGGTAACTTACTCAACCTAATGTAATTGTAGCAAACGAAAATTTATTTTACGTAACAGTTACAGATTAGCCGTATTGTTTAACTTGTGTAAAGTTACGGTTTGCTAAGACCGTGCTGTAAAAATAACTACAATTTAGTTATAAGTTTTCACAGTATAACTCATTCACGGTGGAAATAAAGGTAGCAAAGACAATTTTTCACGCAGGTTTGTTTGTTTGTTTATTAATTTCGCGCAAAGCTACATGAGAGTTATCTGCGCTAGCCGTTCCTAATTTAGCAGTGTAAGACTGGAGGGAAGGCAACTAGTCATCACCACCCACCGCCAGCTCTTGTGCTACTCTTTTACCAACGAATAGTGGGATTCACCGTCATATTATAATGCCCCCACGGCTAAAAGAGCGAGCATGTTTAGTGTGACGGGAATTCGAACCCGTGACCCTCAGATTACGAGTCTAGCGTCCTAACCAACTGGCCATGTCGCGCCTTTTCACGCAGGAAAAACAAAAACGGCTAATTGTGAAGTTACTATCCTTAAAAACATTTAAAAACTTTCCAAATAAAATTCAAGTCCTTGCAAAAAAACGAATCGGTCGCTAGATTTAAGTAACAGTAAACTGTTCGTGCTTATTTTTCATGTGTAAATATTGCTCATCTGTCTTAATTGGAAATAACTCTTGGGTTAGTGTTTGAAAATTTTGCTTAGCGTCATTTATTAACTAATAACAGAGAGCCAGACACTAAGTTCGAAGTTAAGCCTATTCTGGTTTTATTCTTATACACTTGATGAATTGAGATTTTACGCAACAGTCTGAGAACACAATTGATGATTCAACTCAGTTTAATCATTGTAAGTTTGTACTGCCTCAAATATATCAGTATGAATGAAATTATAGTGCTTACTAACCTATTTCTAATTCAAACATTAATCTTCCAAAATATGGGCCAAGTATGACCTAAGGATTATCGTGTGAGGACTTTAAATCCAAATGTTCGTGTCTCTCGTCTTGTTATGTGTAGTAGAAATGACTGTTAAATACCACTTTTATGGTTAGACAAATGGAATTCGAGTTTTCGATTTGTACAGTTAAATGTTGTGACCCTTCTAGCCTATCAACTTAAGAAAAAAACAACTATAAGATGACTGCTTTTTTCCAGTTTTGAGCAAATAATCTAAAACAAACTTCCAAAATATATACCACAGTATCACATTTATTCTAAATTATGTAAATACTTATTCAATGAGCACTAACAAGTTGTTCTAAATAGCTGATTGTTTTTTTATTAGAATATGTTTAATTAGAATGTATAATACACCACAGCATCACATTTATTCTAAATTATGTAAATACTTATTTAATGAGCACTAACAAGTTGTTCTAAATAGCTGATTGTTTTTTTTATTAGAATATGTTTAATTAGAATGTTAGCTTTCACATAAAAACTTATTAAATATTAGTCTCGAAGCTGTATGCTACTATATCTTTGGTATAAACTTGTATTTGCAAAAAGAACCAGTCGTGTCTTTTAGCAGCCAAAGTTCGCACCCGTTTAATATACATAATAGAATAAAACTTATCCTTTGAAAATAGCTGTGATCAGGGAGATCGATATCTCCAGGTTTTTTTTTGTGTTTTGGGGGAAGATGTATTATTGCCTTGTTTCGGGCTCCATGTTGAGTCCTTCTTTCTCAAATACAAATGATTAGCTATCTGAATATATTCAAGGTTGCACAGATGAATTAATAAACGATTTGTAGTTAGATTAAGAAAAAATACATAAAAAAATGTCAGTTATTGTGTATCCATCTCCATTTCACATATTTAAAGGTGACAATAGATGTACAGAGTGATGAATGGCTGGCTGACTGAATAGATGGATTGATGTATTACTGTATATATACATACAAATACAGTTACGTCTTTATTATTGTCTCTCCTGTATCTGATGAGCAGCCAGGCAATCAACTACTGTGTTTGGATTCCTTCACTACGAAATCCTACTTATTAGAATGAATGAACGTGTGGTAACAATGTGATGAATAGCAATATAATTTCTACAACTTTCGTGTCTTCCCAGTCTACCAATCAAAGCACAAGTAAAATGTGATCATACATACAAAATTAGAAAGCATTTATTGTTGTTACGACTGTCGAAATTTTGTTTTTGGTTTACAAACTAAAACAAACACAAAGATTTGATGACACTGTGTTTGTTACGTGAAGTTTCCGTTAACTCTTTGTTTATCATAAGAGTATTGAATTCTTTCTTAGACTCTTAATCTTACTATATAACGCAGATACGTTCATTTGTTAATTTTTGATACGCGATCTGAAACAATACATCTACTGCACGAGAAACAAACACCTTTGTTTATACATTATAACTATAAAATTAAATTAGTTGATAATATTTACGGATTGACTAGAAGCATGGGTTCTCTGTTACTAAGTGCCCAAATAGAACAGCTATATCTCTGCGGACTTATAACACTAAAATACGTGATGGGCAGAGTTATCCTACGTGTATTTGTTTGTTTATTGAATTTCGCGCAAAGCTACTCGAGGGCTATCTGCGCTAGCCGTCCCTAATTTAGTAGTGTAAGACTAGAGGGAAAGCAGCTAGTTATCACCACCCACCACCAACTCTTGGACTACTCTTTTACCAACGAATAGTGGGATTGACCGTAACATTATAACGCCCCCACAGCTGAAAGGGCGAGCATATCTGGTGTGACCGGGATTCGAACCCGCGACCCTCGAATTACGAGTCGAACGCCTTAACTCACCTGGCCTTGCCGGGCCTCCTACGTGTAACTTTATGCTTAATAAAACCAATAGTTTGTGTTATTCGTATTGTGATAAGAATGCATTGATTGGTTAACGATATATTTTGCACTGTAAAGGTGCTAATTGGTACGTTTAACCACTATTAAACTATTAGTCAATTATACTTACATGTCCAACGCTGGTACAGTGGTAAGTCTACGAATTTATAACGCTAACATTAGGGGTTCGATTCCCCTTGGTGGACACAACAGATAGCCCAACGTTACTTTGCTATAAGAAAACATGCACACACTTAATCACATTCGACGGCAATGGTATTGATTAAACTTCTCTCTATGTTTGTGTGTGAAACATGAAAATCTTATTTTAATCACAATTGATACAAAATATGAGTGATCCAAAAAATCAAATTTATTAAAGTTTGACAATTGTTGTTTAAAGGTGAAGGTTAACCACTTTTATCTAATGATGGTGTTTGTTAGTATATTTTGAATTTCGCGCAAAGCTACACAAGAGCTATCTGCGCCATCCGCCTCTAATTTAGCAGTATAAGATTAGAGGGAAGGCAGCTAGGCATCGCTATCCACCGCCAAATCTTGCTCTACTCTTTTACCATCGAATAGTGGGATTGATCCTCACATTGTAAATCCCTACGGCTGAAAGGACGATCACGTTTGGTGTGACGGAGATTCGATCCCATCACTCTCAGAATGAGAGTCAAACGCCCTTACCACCTGGGCATGCAGGGCCATAATGGTATAATTTTGTAAAATGACCAAACTTCGACAATAAAATCAAATAGAAATATTATCTTAGGAAAAAGAACTATACTTTGAGGGTGATTAATTGTTTCGTATGTATTTTAGGTTGGTTACTAATGTTAAAAACATTAGTAACCGCTCTCTTTTGGTGCTTTCTAGTGAACAAATGTTATGGGACATACATTTTATTTACTATCTGATATACGTTTAGTTATTTGAAATTTTGTGAATTACATTAAATAATAATTAGTTAGCAATGTGTAATAGATTTAATATGTAACATGGGAGCAATTAATAAGTAATTTCTTTGCTATGACATTGAATAATTAATTTTCAACGGCTACTGTGAAACATTGTCATGGACAAATTTGTTTAAAAAAAGAGGTGTGTATAATTATGCAAAAAAGTACCTACGGTGTGATGAACTTAGTATGTATTTACATTATTTTACACAAATTTTGAAAAGTAGTTCTGCACACATGATCAAACGCATAGTTTGGTGATGTATATGGCATTCATCATGAACTACTGGATGCACTCATGATATGTGATATTACTTGACAAAATGTATCTTCAACGGGTTATATTTATTTTTGAACTTCGTGTGCTATGTGTAACAGAACTGTTTCAGTACGGTAGTGTTTTATGTTTGGTTGAGTATTTAATTTCAAGCAACTGAACTATTGTTATAACATTAATATTAATTGGATTTTATATCTGTTCTGTGATATTACACTATCGTTTAACCTTGTGTGGTTGTAATTTAGTTTGTTGCTTGAAATATAACGTTATTATATTACCATAGTTTAACCTTGTATGGTTGTAATTTAGTTTGTTGTTTGAAATATAACGTTATTATATTACCATCGTTTAACCTCGTGTGGTTGTAATTTAGTTTGATGCTTAAAATATAACGTTATTATATTGAAATATCCAGCGATATATTTTAGACGTTTTAAAATGTCATACAAATTCAATGCTATCAAAAAAGAGGCAGTAATTCTCAATAGCTGCGGCACTCAATTCCTTTAGACAGGATTAAAGTAAATCTATCTATTAGATATTTATTTTTTATTTTATTAGCTATATTTTTATACCCCAGCAATACCAAGCATGGGGCGAGTGTGTATATCCCATTCGATTTTATTACTCATCAGGCTATCTAAATGCCTATTTTTAAACTGAAATTATATTACACAGGCTTAAAGTAATCTATGAGAACGTGATCAAATACATCAATCAGAAAATTTTGACTTTCTGAGTCTAAAACTGTAATTAGATCTCTGATCGGTCAAGAGATGACGAAGCCACGCGGTAAACATTTGTACTTGAAAAAAATCAACACAGAACCATTCTACGAGTCGCTATAATCGCGGCCGATATACACATGTATATATATAACTATACAAATTCATGCTTGCCTGTGTTTGAAGTTGTATGGATCAATCTTGGAGATAGAAGAAAATAACTGTTGCCAAAACACTGTACAAACCTGGATACGTTCACCAAACCATATCTTTCTAAACAGCTCAGATCCTTAGTTTTATTAAAATTTCTAGTGTGATGAAATACCATTTTAAGTACAACTATATGACAGAGTAAAAAAACCCTGCTATTCCAAACATTTTAAAGCGCTACCTACAGGATTAAAAAAGAGAAAAGCACGAGAGCTAAAACGATAAATTCAATGAATTATTTAGTTCTTGCTCACATAGTTATTCTGAGCCTGTTGATTATAACAGATATTTAACGGTAAAAACTTATAACCAAAGATATACCCAGTTAAAAAGGAAGACAGGAAATTTAAGACGTTAGAATTATTAATTCAATTATCCAAAGAAAATGCAGATGTGGAAATTAATTGATATTCATAAAATACGCACAAGCTCGTGTGGTGCGTTACTTAATAATGCGTGTAAACAACAAAAGCTACTACATACATATTGTACAGAATATTATAATACACTAATTAATAAAAACCATATTAATGTTTAACTTATTATTTTCATAGTTGTATAAAAGAAACATTTCTTAGCTCTTAAACTAATGACAATAAAACCTGATAAAATGAATATCTATATTTATACAGATATCTTCAAAACGTCTTCTCCATGATTTGCTTTTTCAAACATATAAAATAAGCGGTCTTAAAATCTTGTTTTAAATACATGATGAAACAAAAGTCGAGCATCATCATGATGTTTTAAGTTCTACTCTTAGTATGATTCATCGACGCTATAGTTGTGTTTCATTAATTGTCACAAATTAGTTTATTACAATAATGTGTTGCGATGTCACTAATCTTGAACAAGGGGCTAGAATTATCTTGTTGTGACGTCATGTCGTGTTCTGAACACTTAACATTTCAAACAGCTGTAGTGGCATGGAAGACAACTGACTTTTGCATTATTCTGACATATAAAATACAAACAATAACCCGAAAACAATGCTACATTACATATAATGGTTCACACAATAAAAGAACAGTATTGTTACTTTTCAGTTGTTGCCTCTTTAGAAAAGTAACCTTCTCGATGGAAGATTTTCCGAGCACGTTTGTTGTTCACTTGCCTCGATGCAAATATATCATGTGTGCCTAAAACTAAATTATTTTGTTATTTACTAACTTAATGAATACATTATTTCAGTAAACTTGGGTTGATCAATCCAAGCTTCAGGTCCCCCAAATTTGTCGAAACGTTTCAACAACAATTACGCACAAGATATATCAAGTACACACAAAAAAGAAATGGCAAACACTATTTAAATCACTACATTTCTCTAGCGGATGTAAGCAACAATATCAAAATAATCCATGATTTATTGTTGTTGTTTTTTTTCATTTCTATGCATTACATATAAAATTTAAGAATGGTTTCCTTTTTGTTTCAGTTACGTTTCCTGTAAAAATAAAACGCCTCTCAGTACCACGTTGGGTTCGGAATGGGACGGATCACGTGATTCTTGACTGTGAGTATAGTTACACTGTCAGTGATGTCCGTCTTGTCGTAAAATGGTTCTTCAAAGACCAATTAGAGCCAGTTTACCAATGGATTCCTGGATTGGAGAAACGACATGTGTCAGGAATTTTGTTAGGTAGACTCAACTTCAATTTTTCAGTTGATCCAAGTGATCGTTACTCTCGGTACCGTGCTCTTTATATTCTCAAACCAACTTTAGAAATAAGTGGGAAATATACATGTGTGGTTACGTCACTCGCTAGTCAAGACTTACGTCATAAAGAGATGCTGGTTTATGGTAAGCATTAGTAATATGCACTATCACTAAGGCTGATTTTTTTTTTTTTTAAATGGCAAGAATAAATATAGTAATTAATCCAACATTAGTATAACTTTTATCATCATCTGCTAAGGTGAAAGAAACAGATATTGTGACACACACGCACATAGTCCTGAAGTTACACATTCTTGTGAGGTTTATAAGTTACCTTGTTTAACAATCAAAATAACCTGATAATGTTTCTGGTTTCCAATTTGTGATTAATTTCTTGGCATTTATATGCTTCAATACATTGTTCATAGCTACTTGCCAGTAATGGCATGTCGTGATTAAAATTACGCTAGTTATATTTATTTTATTACTTTAAAATCTGGAAAGACACTTTTAGGTGTTATTTACAGTTGATGGGAAACAAAATTATGGTTTCTTATTGAAAGTAATCTATACGCAATGTGTCTTTATATGTTTACCGTTTAAAGAAGTACGAACATTCAGATATCTTAAGAACCTATACAATAATACTGCACTGTAACGATATTTTCAATATATGCAAAAAAATATTATATTTGTGAATTTAAATACGTAAAATTATGATAACTGTACATCCTTGGAAAAAGTAACTTTTTTATGTTAAAACTCATAATAGAACCAGCATGAAGCAGTATAAGCTCGCGAAATTAATAGTATTTTAAAAATGGTTTTAAAGCTAACAACATTTTTATGTTTTAATACGACAACTGCGATATATGAAACACACGAGGTAGCATACAATGTGATTATTACAGTTGCTGGCTCGATTCTTTCCAGTTCAACATCATATGGTTAGTGCAGAATTTAAGTGTTATAAGTCGTTAGTAACTTGAATTTTTTATAGTAAACTATTCCTAGTTGTATTATTATTACCGGAAATTTTATTAGTATTAATTTCATTAATCAGAATTATGTATTTTTTATCGACCTACCTCAATCACTTAGTAGTAAATTTGAAAGCTTATAACACTAAAAATTGGGTTTCCTTACACACCATTGGCACAACCACAGATAGCGTATCAATAACTTCATGCCCAGCAAACAGTAAACAAATTGTATTCCTTTAAAATCTATTTAATGATATAATAAACTTCTGGCTGGAAATTACTTGTTTTTAATTTATCTCGGATTCAGTAAAACATTGTCGTTTATTTCTTCTTACCTAGCTCCAGCAAAGAATTTTTCCGTATCTCACAGCAAAGTAGCAACATCGGAAACAGACATATTTTGCGAAGCAACTGGTTTATATCCTCGCCCAGAGATATCTCTTAGTGTTGTTCTACCAGATATTCAGAAGCACACGGTGTTACAGGGAACTAAGAAGCAAGTAAACCTTACAAATGGAAGCTATTCCATATTACTTGCAAGGAGATTTAGTGAAAGAGATTTAGCCAAAGCGAATGTTCTTATTCTGGAGTGCAAAGTCTACATTCCAGGAACAAATTACAAAATAACGAAAGAAATTTCCTTTTACGCAGGTACTTGTCTTTCTTCTTTCCTTTATATTTCTCCAATTAATGTATTTTCTAAGTTGATTACATTGTTTATACATAAATGTGTGTATTTATATATATATGTATATATACAAACCAAAATTAAAAATATGTGATAGAATTGATACAAAAAAGCAAAAAAAGTTAAAGTTTTTAACATTTTTGTATAATTAAACAGAATACAGATTCAAAACATAGTACATGTAATCTAATACAGCTCTTCGCTTTCAAGACAGTTTCCAATATAGTGTTTTCACATTATATTTAGTGAAACTGCATGGTAAATGAGAAATACTGTCGTTTATTTAAAATCTAAAATTTCCTATATTCAATGCAACAGATTTATTGTAGTAAAAATATTTTTTTTTCATATACTTCTCCTAAATGGTGATTGCAATTTCTAAACATTTTAAATACTTTTTAATTTTATTATTTCTTAAATTTTACAACTAAAATTTGTCCTTTACTCAGTTTATGAAACTGTAAGATATTTTCTTTTTATGCGTAGTACAGAACACATTACAACCGAGGCATGCGAGACACGCCTGACACTGAATAACATATATGGTAATGTCTGGTTACACTACACATTATTCAGCTTCGTTACAAAACTTTGTGTTTAACGGTATCTAACGCCCAGCAGATCAAGCATATACAAATTGTCAAAATACGAAAACATAATAGCAACCACAACACTAAAAAAATACTTAAAAAACTAACTCAAATTAAAGATATTGATTACTCGAAAATCGAAGTAAACAAACTTGTCACCAACTTCTGTGTGTGTATAATAACAACACGAACATTCAACTATATCGTGACAAAATTTAAAAATACGAAGAGATAGTTAAAACATTCTACGGGGAAAGAAATACGAGTCGAATGTTTTGGGATTTAAGTCGTGTGTTCGAAAGTTGATCAATATAATTATTTTTATCTTACCTGTAAGGAAAACTGAAAATGAAAAAAGCTATACCATTACAGTCAATTTCTCTCGGCAACTATATTTCCTTTATTATCATTCTATTAGGGTTTATTTTGTTGTTTCATAAAAGTGGCTAAGTTTGCGGAGCTTAGCTATTAATTTTAAAATAAAATCTCAACCAATGTTCAACCATTACGTTTTTGTCTGAATGTTTTGTATGACACAACACTACAGAAACATAATAACAGCGTGTTAAAGTGCTTTAAGTCTACATATCCCTTCATATACATTCAAGTTCTTTACAGTGTTACATATGAGTGTTAACTTCACCACTATACTTTGCAACAGAAAAGTTAAATTTCTCGCATGATATCTCCGTAATGACCTTACCTCTTTCAACTGCAGTTGACCGAACATTCAGCTTTCAAGATGTGCTGACGAAATAGACACCCTTTACGACATAACATAAAATTAAATTTTTCAGGAAAACCGACAGTGAGAGAATATTCATTTGGACTCAACCCGACTGTGAGATTACAGTTATGGATCGTTATTCCAATGCGACGAACCTAGGAAAAAATTGTACAAACCCTGTTAATTTAAATTAATCGACTTCTTACCGATTTAATCTCATATTGTTGTCTTCGATGAATAAAATGCGCGATAAATGTAAAAAATGTTGAACTGAAGATCGATTCATTGTGAATTTCTGTTTTCCTATTTTCTATGTTTCAAAATTTATATACATATATATATCACACACATATTTCTTATCTTATAAATGTTTTTTATAAACCGTACATTCTTGTAACCTCGTTTATTTTTCAATTAAACCATCTTGCAGGCCAAAGTTTCAAATGGGTTATGTTTCCCGGTGGGACAGCAGTAAATTTACGGACATACACCGCTTCACTTTGTGGTTCGATTCCCAGCGGTGAATAGAAAGCAGATAATGTAATGTAATTTTCTTCGCAAACAACCAATACATCAGTACTGTAAAAAAGATACTCTCAAACCATCCTTTTTCATGTTAAATAGCATGAGTTATATATTGAAAGATTTGGAAAATGATTGCATAATTCCCTAAAATTTAATATGTCGTAATTCTGGATGTGCACTAAAAGTTGCACTTTTATATATAATTACAAGTTCTGTGTTATTTTATAGAATTTATGTTTCTTTGTTTTTTTAATTTTGCGCAAAGCTACAAGAGGGTTATCTGCGCTAGCCGTCCATAATTTAGCAGTGTAGGACTAGAGGAAAGGCAACTAATCATCATCGCCCACTGCCAACTCTTAGGCTACTTGAATAGTGGAATAGGCTGTCAAATTATAACTCCTCCATGGCAGAAAAGGCAAGCACGTTTGGTGTGACGGGGCTTCGAACGTGCAATCCTCGGGTTAAGAGTCAAGTGCCTTAACCACTTGGCCATGCAGGGCCGGAATTTATGTTGCATAGCTAGTGTTGTAAAAATATAAAATATCCAACTTTATACACTACAAATCGTTGTGCTCGGGTTGTGCCAGCATCTTCATTTCGTTTTAAAATGAAGAAAATTTTAACAATGGAGTCATCATGATATAACGATTATTCTCCTAAAGTAAAATCAAACCTAAGAGTTCAAATAAACAGAGCCACATCAAGCTATCTGTTGTGTCCACCGAGGGAAATCGAACCCCTGATTTTAGCGTTGTAAATCCGTAGACTAACCGCTATACCAGCGAGGGACCACCGAATGCTATAAATACTGCTGAAAATAACCCCCATACACACACACCGTCTGAGAACACAGACCTAAAAACCTGTTTTTGCTACCCGTAGTGAAAATAGAACATAATGTAACTTTGTGCTAAACAATAATCAAACAAATATAGATATACTCATCGTTTTTATCACAACTTCTTATTATAACAAAACCTGACCACATCACGTAACAAGTTTAAATTTACATGTGAACTTATCTCTTACATTGACATTTGTTCTCTTCTATAAAGCTACTTCACTATTCCTTGAAGAAAGTAAATGAATGTAGACGGGCTCGGCATGGTCAGGCTGTTAAAGCGTTCGAATCGTAATCTGAGGGTCACGGAATCGATCTTCGTCGCTCCAAACATGCTTGTCCCTTCAGCCGTGGGGGCGTCATAATGTGACGGTCAATCCCACTATTTGATGGTAAAAGAGTAGTCCAAGAATTGGCGGTGGTTGGTGATGACTAGCTGCCTTTCCTCTAGTCTTATACTGCTAAATTAGGGACAGCTAGCGCAGATAGCCCTCGTGTAGCTTTGCACGAAGTTCAAAAATAAACAAACAAACAAACGAAAGTAGTCGAAATCTTATTTCTAGACTTGTTGCAAAGGTAATAATACTCATTAGAAACCAAGAATATTTCTTTTGTCAAGTTTTTCCTTTACAAAACCATCAGAATCCAACTCAGCTATCACTGCTTAAAATGTCCGTTGGTAATTTTATATCAAAGAACTTTTAAAAAGTTTATCTTTGACATTTTGGTGAGTAACACATTGTATGTGTTTTATAATATGTTGTAATCAGAATAAATGCTCGTTTATGCTGTGCTTTTGAGGTTCCAAGGTAAATCATAGTTTTAACACGAAATTAATAATCATCATGATAGGCTTATGTGCTTCTTATAAAAATGTTTATTTCAAACTGTAACAAACCTGAATTTAATTAGTGAATCTTTTTTCCTTGTTTTGTTAGATGCAAGCATTACAAAATTTATTATGAAAATTATGATGCATAGTAAATCTTATTGATATATCATTACGTATAAAATACCGTATGATATATTTCATTTAAGTTACAGAAATATTTAATTATCTTATGTCTGTTAACGCTTTTAACTTCAAAGATCGTTATTTTATTCAATCTAACTTTTTAATTAGAATGTTACAATAAAATCAAGCATCATTTGTACCTTATAAAAAAAATTTTCTGACAAAGTGACTAACCCGTGTTTTTATCTTTAGGCCTTTCTGATGTGAACAGAGGTGAGAACATAAATCATTTTAAAATTACTTTGTGTGTGTGTGTCATGAACAAATCTCTATTTCTTTGTCATTTTTCCGTGGATCGTTTAACCTTAAAGTTTGGAATGTACAATTAAATAAAAAATAACGTTATGTCATCGAAGATCGGACATTTAGATCTTTTATACACCACGATTTTGTTGCAGATGTTCACGAATATTCCAGAATTTAGAGAAGCTTTCCAACGTGTGAAAATTATGCAGTGTATGGTACAACCGTTTTCTTTAAAGACAAACGATCCTGTGGCTCTTGTTTGATACATTAGTCAGTATTTACAATCATGAATCAGTTTTAGTTACTATTCCTTTAATGGAGACTGTTGTTGTTATTTTTGTGGGCTAGATGGTCAGGTTAGAAATAATGATAGGAAGGGGGAACAACATTTAATAATAACATGCTACTTTTAACACAACATCGGTACTGACTGTCACAATGATAACGCCCCCACTGCGTGTTCAACCACTGTCATAGCTACCAAGTACTCGAACAAATAGAGCAGTCATATAAATAGGTTTAGAGTTTTTTGTTAAATTACACTCAACACGTCAATATATATCACAGGGAATTAGGAAAATAAACATTTTTTATACATGCTCCCACCGTAAAGTTTAAGTAAATACAAGTAAGTATGAGTTTAGGTTCGATCTTATCAAATGTGTTATGTTAAAACCCATTCTGAAATGTATTTCCGGACGGCTGGTAGGGGTATTAACACTTTTACTAATAAGGGCGAGAACAACGTTTCAACCTTCCAAATTCATCTTCAGAGAGTTTAAATGTTACAAAATGAAAAATAAAATTCATAATTCTTTGTTAAACTGAAGATGACCTAAGGAGGTCAAAACGTTATTCGCTGCTTTATTTGTAAAAGTGTTAATACCCATCCCAGCTGTCCTGAGACACATTTTAACTTCAAATGGGTTTCTCGTCACCACGAATTCTGCAATGTGTTTAGTGGGGATTCTATCTGTATTTGAGCATTTAAAGAAAGTAAAATAATAATAATAATATCAAACACAAAGACTAGCATGAATTACATTAGTGTATAATATTTGACCAAAAACTTTTCAAATTTATAAAAGAAAAGGGAAAAATATAAAATACTTATGTTCTAA
Source organism: Tachypleus tridentatus (assembly GCF_004210375.1). Lineage (NCBI taxonomy): Eukaryota > Metazoa > Arthropoda > Merostomata > Xiphosura > Limulidae > Tachypleus > Tachypleus tridentatus. Next base: position 64,646,608 of record NC_134836.1, on the reverse strand, counting down.
GAGATTCATGTAAAACACATTAACGCCCTTTTCCTCTCTTTCGCCCATTCAATTATAAAAATAATCAGTTTTTAATGAGTAAAGGAGCACTCGAGAGCTATTCTAGTCTGATATAACGGAGGGATTTAAACATCTTTATTACACACTCACGGCCCCAAAGTACGGACCACGTTTCTGTAGCAAGAAATTGGGAACCGTGAACGTTCAGTTTCACTGCTGGGATACGTTACCGCTAAACAACACCCTACTCCAGAACTTTGAACGAAGATCCGAATTTCAAATCTCTATGTTTTTCTTTCTTTGTAGAAAACAACAACAACAATGCCTGATATCCTGTTTCATTGTTGTGGTATTTCAATAAATATCATAGACTTAAAGCAAATATTTTTATGTTATATAATAGTTTACTAATATAACTTTTTTGTTTCTTCATCGAAGTTTTAATTTCAAATTTGATGTGTTGCCATTTTCAGGTACATCAAGGAATTTCTCTTTGAGGTGTTTTCTTCTCTTTTTTGCTGCGCTTACCTTGACGTCCTAACATATCACATTTCATCAGAAAAACTTTATTCAAAGGATGCGTAAGGTATCATATTTATACAAGTGTCTATTCTTTATCAATAATTAATTTTAATCTCGGATACAACTGAAGCCTAAAATCTATAAAATATGAGCCTTTAACAGCTCTAGCACTTCTTGGAACGATTCGAGATAGTATATTATCAGAAATCTTTGTATTAGGTTTACTTTTAATTGTAAGTTTTTTCTCGATAACTTAAATGGACAAGGAATTTGTGATATAATACATTTCTTTTTTTAAACTAGATATCTACTTCGAGAGCAAGAAGTAAACTATTTACAAATTACGTCTTTATGTATGATTAAAATGTACAAATAAAACTTATCTTTAACATTCAAAAAACTTTTCCATGAAAACTCAATGTCATTAAAATATAATTTAATTTTGTCAGAAAGTTAATCATTTATGTATCAGGGATTGAAATTAGATGACAAATATGACCTTCTAAAACCATAGTAACCACCAAACTGTTTGAAAACCGAAAAAAAAACTTTTAAATTCAGGCCACCTTTTTATGTTACCATTAAGAAGTTATTTGTACCAATTTTCCTTTCCAGGTTTTTGTGAAACGAGACATCGTTGAAGATAATTTGTAGATGAAAAGCATGTCAACTAATATGGATAAAGAATTTTGTTTTCTTTACTGTTACCAATTGTTTTGATCATTCGTTAATAAGTGCTTATAGAGTCGGTTATCAAATAAATAAATAATTTTGACCTGTGATATATCTGCGTTAGTTTTTTTGAGAAAAGCGAGGTCCGAATAAAACTTGTACATCTGTTTAAAGGCTTGCCTTGTTCTAGACGTATGTGTATTATTTAAATGTGTATAATAAAAAGTGGGTATGAAATTTAGTAAAGAAAACATTTAGACTAAGTTAAATTTACATTGCATTAATAATCACATTTATTTTTCCATAAATGACTTTAAAACAAATTAGATATTTCAATGTTAAAATATACAGAGAACTGCATGTATAATAAGCACATTTTTATATGATGGAAAACTGTTCCTTTCTTTTTTTACTTTGCACCAGCCACATGGGAGCTACCTGCCCTAGTCATCCCTTATTTAACAGTGTAAGACTAGAGGAGTGGCAGTTAGTTATCACCCCCCTCCGCCAACTCTTGGGCTACTCTTTTACCAACGAATAGTGGGATTGACCCTCACGTTAGAACACCCCTACGGTTAGAAGACAGATCATGTTTGGTGTGAGAGGGATTCGAACCCGCGACCCTCAGATTACGAGTAGAGCTCCCTAATCTTCTTGCCATGCCGAGCATCCTGGAAAATCCAGACTTACTTATACATGGAAGTGAATCAGATACTATCCCAAAAAATATCCTTTTTATTCAAAAACGAACGAGACTGTATCAACTACTAGATCAAATAAGGAGAATTATAAAAGGTTGGAAAGCTATATAAAAATGTTCAGAAAAAATGAAAGAATATATACGATGCTTATTCTATTTATGGGCTGGTCTTAATATCGTGTCTAAAGCTACTTAGTTATCGAACACTAGAACACTTCACGTGCATCTGTTCTTTTGCTGCATCTCTTTTATTTACTGTTTAATCTCAACAGAATCGCGGTAACTTAAAAAGAATGATTTAGCACGGCACATTTTTAATCTTCATTACTTAGATGAAAAGGTAGATTTGGTATTTAGTGGGCCTTTTGCGGCAACGAATAAAGCGCTAAGCACTGTAAAATTGTGCGCTGTAAAAGCGAAGATCAAGTGTCGTTGTTTAATATTTGGTTAAAGAAAATGTGTATGCGTGTGTGTTTTCTTTTAGCAAAGCCACATCGAGCTATCTGCTGAGTCCACTAAGGGAAATCGAACTCCTGATTTTAGCGTTGTAAATCCGTAGACTTACCGCTCTACTAGCGGGGGACAGGTTAATAGTCGAAGAATTCGTGGTGGCTGCTATTGAATAGCCTGTGATCTATCAGTTTTACGCAACAATTGTAAAACAAAAATTACTTAGTTAAAAGTAAAAGAAAACCCAATTAATTAAACATGCTCCTTATTGGTGGACTAATATCTAACTTAATAGATAAAATATAGACATTGTTCTATGAGACCTAAGCTTCTTTCTGACTCACTTGATGTAAAAACATTGTTTATTAGCTCAGCAGAAAGTGTCTGGACTTATGAAATTAAAAAGGGAGTATTTATACCCGAGGTTGGCACACCACAAATTGTGTGATCTTATAAGTAACAACAAACAATAATTTCAATAATTCCATAATATTCAAACAGTATTGTAATAGTTTTGAAAAACTCTTCTGTTTAAATACAATTACATTTCAACTACGCATATCTTGAAAATCTCCAAATATCGGTGTAATTTTGCGATACGGTAGCATGTAATTATTTAAAATGTTTCATATATTAGACTTTAAAATAATATATGTTATATGTTAATGGAAATATTTGTAAATGTATATTGTAACTTTAACCAAAAACCATTTTGTAATCTTTTACGTATACTTTTTAAACAAAATTAACATGTAGCGTAATTGAGAGCGTTATTGAAATACTGTATAACATCAAATTATTTGTGTGTGTGTATTAGTTTGTTGTAACTGAAAAACAAGACGAAACAAAAATAAATTAAACAGAAAACACTGCACTAATTCAAAAGATCCTAGGGTACAAGCTATAATATGAGATTATAAAATGCACCCTCGGTTTTGAAGGTGAATGGGGAAGTAGGATCCACACTGCGATGGGGATACACCTTCTATAAATCTTATATAAAGATAACAAAATCATTAATAAAGTTTTAATAAGCTAAAATAATTTATGTAACTAGTTGGTGAATAAAGTTGCTCGCATAACTTTCACATATTGTACATGCTTAAAGCCTCAAATATTTGTTTATCTCTACATGCAAGTTTCCTAGCTAAGTAACACTAAATATACTTCACGCTCATGGACAGCCTGTTTTAATTCTATAAAATGGCCTATTTTAATTCATAGTAGTCAGTTTTAGCGCTTTGTTCTTTTCAATTGTAAAATACACGGCGCGTGATTTATTACAGCTTTAATTATTTGCCATCTTCTAATACAGTGTTTACTTCTCGTTTATCAGTAAGGGTGTGAGATATCTTTCTGTGTTAGGAAATCTTACATAACAACAACCTCAAACATGACAAAAATGAGAATATGTAAAAATTATTCGTTTCAGAGTGTTTTTCAAATTCATATGTATCTTTAGAAAATAAAACGAAAATTAAGAGGTCAGTTTCCACCGTATTCGTTATTAAAAGAGTAGCCCAAAAATTGTTATCGGGTAATGTTCACTAGCTCCCTTCCCTAGTCTAGCTTTGCTAACATAGAAACGGCTAGAGCAAATAGCCATCCTGTAGTTATGTCCTGAATTCAAAACAGACCAGAGAATTCTCATTTATTTTTTCTATTTTTACTTTTTGCAAACCCAAACGGGAGGTGAAAGCTTGTGGCAGCTACACATTTTATTCATAGTAAATTCCCAAGCAGTCGACAGTACGACGGTGCTAAAGTAATTTATGGATAAAGGGGCAAATATTACTGTTTATTTTTGTATAAAAATATTCATAAGGTGAAATTATTCATCAATATACAGACTAAAAACAAAGCGTTTGGAAAAATGGCCCGGTATGGCCAGGCGGGTTAAGGTGTTCGACTCGTAATCTGAGGGTCGCGGGTTCGAAAGCCGGTTACACCAAACATGTTCGCCCTTTCAGCCGTGGTGGCATTATAATGTGACGGTCAATTCCACTATTCGTTGGTAAAATAGTAGCCTAAGAGTTGGCGATGGGTAGTGATGACTAGCTGCCTTCCCTTAGGGACGGCTAGCACAGATGCCCCTCGAGTAGCTTTGTGCAAAATTCGAAAACAAACACACACATCATGTTAATATTTAAATGTGAAATAATTTAAGATATTTAAAATTACACAAGGTCTAGTGATCAAATAATATTTCCAAACACACAGTTTCATCTGACCTGTGACATTTTTTCGTAATATTAATTAAAGTTATTAATTGTCACATACATTTATAAATGCACATTGGGATGTAGAGGAGGTAAGAAAGCCTCATAAATGTTTATAAATGTAGATAACTTACATCAAAATATAAGCATCACTAGACAGTATCTACAAAAAGCAGAATATACACTCGTATCACAGATTATGTGGATCATTTTAATGGAAACTCTAAGTTTAAATTAATTATTAGCTACGTGATTTTATTATATAGTATTTCAGTAACGCATAATTCAAGGATTAGCGGATTCTTGTCTTGGATATATCAGGCTAAATTAACGAATAGGATATCTTTCATTCTTAACATAATGGGTTACTTACAATGTGCACACTTTTATGAAATAAGAAAACACTAGCAATTAAACATTACATTACATCAGTTTTAATCACTCAATTCCATACACAATTTATAAAATTTCTATGGAAATTTACCAAGATATCTGGATGTATTTTCCTTTTTAAGATGAGAAAAATACGTAACATTTGTAAATAATTATTTTATAGTAATTAAGTCTTAGAACAGGATCTATAAAAGAACATTTATTTTTATACATTATATTTTACTTAATACTTTCAGCTCTTTTGAAAATTCTACCCATTATTTATTTTACACTGATGAATCTTGGCAATTAGATTGTGATTTCCATATCGCTTTGGATATTGTGTAAAATTTAGTCTTAAGAGCTGATACTTTTGCAGACGCAAGTACTGATGCACAGACATATCAGTGACACCTACAGTATCTAGTCCTAATGTTTCACAGTAGGTTTATCACGTTATGTTGTTTTAACACACGGAATTTATATGATATAATACTTCTATGGCTCAATAATTACCATCCCTAATTTTGAACTACTGATCAGAGTGGGGCGAGTCAACAATTCAGTAAAATATGCCGCCACCAGGGCTTATCCGGTTCTTTAATTTGAATAAAGAAACTTACCAACACTTTTATAGCGTTACTAGAGGTGAAAACACAGAGCCTTTCTCACGGCATTACGTCTCAAACCCTGGATCCTTAGTTCTGTATCTCTAGAGCCCTTAGACGTTAATCAACAAGCCAGTATATATATATATATATATTATACCACAGAAGTCAGTTGTTTTTCATATACCTAAAGTCATCTCGTAAAAAACAAATTTTTTATAGGAATTATGTTTCCATTATATCAGTATGTAAGCTTTCGTTTATCTAAACTAATCAGTTACAAGTTTGTTTGTTTTTTAAATATTTAGAACTATACCACCGTAGTTCAAGTAAAATTACTCTTGACAATATTGTTTGGATTTTCTAAATACATGGGCGGACTTTAAGTTCTGAGCAGAATAACTTATTTAATCTCATGTCAATCAATCGACCTCGGTTAGAACATGTACTGAGTGATGGTACCTGATGAGTTACGCATAAAAAAATACCATTCATACATGACCTTTGAGTTATAATGGTAATATGCAATTAATAGTTTAATCAAGAAAATCAAATGTGATTATATCATGTTCGTGAAATAAAAAACACTCGTAAGCGCAAAAAATAATATTTTCATTCCTGAAACACTCGTGAGCATAAACAATAATATTTTCATTTCTGAAACACTCGTGAGCTCAAACAATAATATTTTCATTCCTGAAACACTCGTGAGCTTAAACAATAATATTTTTATTTCTGAAACACTCGTGAGCTTAAACAATAATATTTTCACACTTAAGAAATAAGAGCAGAGAAGAAATGAAATTTTGTTAAATTACTATCAAATTATTTTAATAATATTAATTTATTTTATTAAATTATTATTAAACTATTTCATTCTATTAAAATATTATTAACTTATTTTTAAGATTGTTAAATTGGAATTAATTGGAACTAAAAATGTGTCCGTTTGAACTCTTAGCTGAAACGTGGAAAGATAAAGTGAAAATATAATTGCAAGTCATACTTTCTAAAATGAGCATGTTTTTATATTAAGAAAGACCATTAAAAAATTACAACCATTGCAACAATGAACATCTGGGAGAAATTTTCCACAACCTGATCTACCACTGTTTGACATAAATGAACATATTGTTTTAATGTTAATCTTGCACCAAAAAAATAAAAGGTGTTTTGAAATTTCAAGAATTGTGTGTAACATTCTGTTAAGTATTCCTCAATGTACATCAAATGTAAAGTGTTTTGAGTAGAACCCAGATTTAAGATGACCATGTCTTTATAAAACAACTTTTCCTAAGTGAACACAATCGGTACCTTTATGTTGAGAATCGTTAATTTTATCTAGTAAAACGTGAAAATGGTACAAGATATTTGAAACCCATATTCTACTGGTACTGGTTTTATTTATCTTATTTGTCTCTCTTTGAAAACATAAGATTGATTACATAAATAAAATTCATGTGTCTCAGTTTGCAGGATCGTGTGACTGTGCTATACTAAAATAATAACAGCTTTATTATGGTCAAAAAGTAATTCGAAAAATAAAATGAACAACAAGCTTTTAAACTTTCTCTATAAATGTTGAAATAGTAATTCCTTGGTTTGATTAACTGGATCCATAAAAGATGCTTTTTGTTCTCGACGGTCATTTTTACCTGTAAAAACATCGGCAGGGGTTGTGAATAATATTCAAGGTCAATCTTAGAAACACTGTTTTTGGTCGGAAAAATTCGGCTCGAGAAATTTATCTGGGAAATAATAATTGCAAAGACACTATTAATTTTCAAAATTACTCCAGTTAGATCCCTGTAGTTCTTAGGTATGATGATACACCTTTGTGACTTTACTTTATATGGTTGGTTTAGAACAGTTGAATTACCTGCTTTCCTATATTTATTTTTGTCATTGAGAGAAGGTTCTGAATATCTGTTATTCAGTTAAAGTTATTATTGCTTCTTTGCTATTAAGTACAAAACTACAAAACTATCTATTTGTGCTGTGCCAACCTCGTGTATCGAAACCTAGTTTTTACCATCATGAATCTGCAGACTCATCGATGAGCCACTGGAAAGATAACTAGGCTTATAAGTAGTTCTTTAAAAACCTCATTCCTAATCTAATTAGCGAAAAAACAAGTTATATGTTAAGACTACCCCATTTTATAATACAATTTTCGTTAATATATATATTTTTTCATATCCAATTATGATCTCAAAGTATTCATCCAATCTTCTCAATTTCATAGGCTGATCTTATTAGAAAAGTAACAATGTCTTAGCTGGGACCATGAGTGAATTTTCCCTAACTTAAATTTGTACTCTGTAGTTCTACTGCTTAGAAAACATTATAAAGAATAATGAATTCTAAAAGTCTTAATGAGCTTTAAATCTTACTCAATCCAGTGAAGACTTGTCAAGAAATTTCAGCCTGTCCTCATACAACAACCTCTTTTAGTCTTTTCTGAATGTTACACAGCAAATCAGCATCTTTCTTAAATAAGTTGACTAAAACTAAATATAAGCTGGAAACAACGTTTAACTAATAACTTTTGAAGTGAATCAAATGTACTTCAATATATGCAATCTGAAATATTTTTCTCATTACTCTCCAATCTGTATTGTTTAGAAGGATTTGAAATCTCCATAGTGGCTGTATCCAGATGTGCTTCTTCATTAACTCCCTCTCCCTAGATTTTCTTCGGAAATAAATAAAAGTAATTTGTTTTGTGATACCAATATGCAAAACCCAACTTTATTAAAGTTAAAAGGTGTCTGCCAAGTTTTAGCTCAGCTCACCGAATGGTTGAAATATATCTGTATACTTACAGCAACTTTAGCACGATTTGAAAGTCCAGCAAGTTAATACTATCTACAAATTATATGAATTTACTAGTTATTTAGGTCATTAATGAAAATATCACATAAGTAGGCCTATCACAGAATACCAAAGTAAATCATTTATAACATGAATTCATATTCATGTTACTTCACTTATAACAAATTCATGTCTTCTACCTTTCAGTTAATCCTCATTCTATTTAACTAGCTTATTCTTCTGCCCTAACAGATAGAATCTGTTTAAGAAGTATCTTAAGTAGCACCTTATCAAAAGATTTTGATAAAAATTTGAGTTGTTTATGTAAACAGATGGTATAAATACTTTCGTTTCATACCTTTTTATCCAAATCGTTGATGAATCGAGTTATTAAGTGAAATTGATATCTACAATTGATATAATAAATAAAATGCGTTTCACATATCATTACACCTTATACTTTACTTTCACTGATACGTTCTTGAAATTTCTGGAAGACCAAGTGCAGAATTCCCTGCATTATCTATGTACTGATTATATGTAACATTTCAAAATAAAACGAACAGATTCTAAGACATGACCTTACCTTTCTAAATCCGTGATAGTGGAAAAATTATCTAAACACTTCTGTAGATTTTCTTTAACACTAATAATTTTCCAACTACTAAAAAAAGAGTAGATGACCTCTAATCACTTCTATATTGTTCTATCTTCGTCCATAGAAACTAATGTGATATTGAACAGTTTTAGCAATTTAATTAATTGAATAATTAAATATAATTAAAGGCCAATAAATATGTTGTTTTATTTCCTAATCATCCAAGAATAAATATCGTATGATTCTATTTTACCTCACTTCTCCTAACTTCATTCAAGTACAAACTGATAAGAAAAGTAATTAGATGCTCAGGTAATCTCGTAATCCTTAATAAAAAATCTCTTCAGCCTGATTTTGTTGCTTTTCAATATACATGAGAATTCTTTACTACTACTGCCATAAGTAATATATTCTTAAACAGCTTTCGTTTTGGCAATCAGATCAATTTTTCTAAATGTGTAGAAAAAAATCTTAATTTTCCATATGATCTTATTTGTACGCTATTTCGACATAAACTCGACATTTCTATTTTTCTTTTTTTTAATCTGAATATACTGGCTCTGTATTTGAAATAATTCGGTCTTAAAGGTTCCACACTTCAGATAAACATGTACAGCTAACGGCTTAACCCAGTTTGCCTAAGATAATCAATAGTTCCTTTGAAGGATTATTTTATATTTCTCCTTCACATTTGTTTCTCATATTCTATTACATTCCCTTCACTACATTTTAGGGCATAATTTTCCATAAAAATTATGGGCTGTTACATCTAGATTGGTATTACAAATTTTTATGTCCATTGTTCCACTGAACTGTCACTTTTGTTGGTATTTTCTCCAAAAGTATTGAGTCTGTATTCACAAGAGATATTGTAAATTGTATTTTTGTTCTCCGACACGTTTCAGGGTGGGTTGATGTACATAACAGCGACAGCACTGTGTTTAGGCCTCTAAAATTATTTTGCACGTATGGTTTTTTACATTTCCATGCGTTATTTATCGTCTTAATTTTTTTATCAAAAATGCATCCATTGTCAAGGAGGATAGTGGTGACGTGTTGTTAAATTGTTCATGTCATCTTATGCATTATAAATCTTGTTCACTGTTGACACTAGAGTAGTCTACAACACTCACGTTTACAATTTTGGAGTGATTTGATCTAAACTCCAGATATTTACATAATTCTGTACGTTTCCTGTCTCCCCCTTGATGTAAGAGTTATTTGAGTTTGTGACTAACACGTTTAGAAGTGGGAACTTCTTTTTCTGTTTCTGTCAAAATTATATTGTTGTTTCTTTCCTAAAAAGGTGGTTTATGAACTCCGGAATAATAATGTAGCGTGTACGAATGTACATACTTTTAAATGTGAGATGTGAATTTTAGATAAAATACAGACGTAGAAGGTCATGTTGTAGGTACTATTAGTTATTTAGTTGTCTCTTTTCCCATTTCCTTTTGGTTTTTTCTTGACGAGTTAGCTAAGCTTATATACCTGTGCCAGCTGTTGAATTATATCACTCTTTATTTTATTATATTAGCTATTTTCAACTATTTTATGGTTTGAAATTATATGGATTTTTATCTAAATCATATTAATGTAACCTTAGTCTAATGGTTGGATTGTTTTTGTGTTGTAATTTTTTGAGTTTCTGAAAGCAGTTTTTCCGATAGAAAGGGTTTACATTTCATAGTTCTTTGGTCTGTTGACCTCATTTTGATTTTGAAGTCTTTTTTTTTCTGTCTTCTTCTGATAAGCTGTTGTTAGTATCTTCTGTAATTGTAATTCTAATTAAGTGTTTCTTTTTTAGAATAAATAAGCGAATCTAATTCTCCATGTGAACTGCTTTAACACATCACTGTGTTTGTGGATATAAATGTTAAATTGCTGTGTATATCTTGAGAACCTATTTGTATGTTGCATTATTTATCTTCATATAGAGAATTTTAAACTTATTATATGTCTTAAGTTTATTTAATTAGTGACATTTTATCTTATTTTTGCTTTATTGAATTTCTTATTTAATTTTAACCATTGTGACGCACTGATATGTAATTTGTTTTCATGTCCTTCATGGATTACACTGTGTTATCAACATCTATGAACGAAATTGAGATGACCAACTACTTCAAGTAACTTACATTTTCACTTTCTTAAATCACTTACAATTCGAGAGTAGTAAGTACTTAGTGTAAGTTTGGTTTGGTTTGTTTATGAATTTCGCGCAAAGCTACTCGAGGGCTATCTGCGCTAGCCGTCCCTAATTTAGCAGTGTAAGACTAGAGGGAAAGATAGCTATTCATCACCACCCACCGCCAACTCTTGGGCTACTCTTTTACCAACGAATAGTGGGATTGACCGTTACATTATAACGCCCCCACGGCTGAAAGGGCTTCAGTGTGTGTATGTGTGTGTGTGTGTGTAATTGCTGCTTTGAGCTGGGCGTGACTTTAGGGTTAGCGTGTATGGGCTGTAAATCCGAATATTCATGGTTAGCGACCCACTGATATGATACATGTTTGTACTTTGAGGAGCATGAGTTCACTGTCAGAGTGATGGTCAGTTCCCAGTATTCAATCAAATAAGAGTAGCACAAATGTGGGCAAGGGGCATAATTAACTAGCTGTCTTCCTAAGTGTAAGTTGATGGCAATCTGTTTTAATCACTGTCGTCGTTAGCAGTCTATATGATCTCTCTCTGTATATATATATCAATACCATATATAAACAGGACCTTGACGAATATGGTTTTCTACAGATCTCTTCTCTTTCAACATAAAATTTCCAATGCTGATATATTCATTCGTTTAGACAGACTCTTGACATAAGTCAGCGTCTCTCGTCCACTGTCTCTCTTTCTTTCAATCTTTCCACTTACAATCAGTCTTTTTATTTCTTCTTTTCTCATTACATGTTTGAGAAATTCTAGCTCGTCATCACAAAACTCCAACTGTCTTTTTCCTATTTTAGTTAACAGTTTTCTCCTGCAATATGCTCTTGAGAGACTATCTTCCCTTGAGATGTGACTTGTCCAACTGGTCTTTAAGATCTGCCTTAGGAACAGCAACTCAATTGCCTCGATTCTCTTTTCCATACTTGGCGATATTGTTCAATATTTTAATGCACGCATGATAATTGATATAACAGAACAATCCAAAACCCTTAACCACATCCCTATAGAAATTTTAATATTTTTCAATATCTTTTTAATTTTTAGGAATGCATCTTTTGCCATCCTATTCCGCATTTTATCACATGATTACATTTACCATCTGACGCTATCCAGCTTTCCAGGTAGTGGAATTTATTAATCTGTCTTATTTGTTCCTTTTCTGTGTGTACAGAAATGATCATTTTCGTAATTACATAATTCTGTTTTCACTCAGTTAATACCTAAACTTTACTTCACACTTTTACTAACAACTTTATCAAAAAGTTTTACCGCTTTTTTTTTTCTGAATCAGTTATTAAACCTATGTCATCAATATAAAGTAAATTGTTCAAATTCTGTCCTCCGATAATTATAATCCTCTTTGGTAAGTCCTTCATCTTCGTCAGGATTTTCTCACTGCACAAATTAAATGAGTCAGGTTAAAAGATATATCTTTGCCTTACGCCTTTTTTAGTCGGGATGAAATCACTTAATTCATTTTATGTATTCACTGCGTCGGATTGGTATTCATAAAGGTTTCTTAAAATTCATAAGTCTCTGCCATCGATGTCCAGCTCTTCCAGCATTTTCATTAACTCTACATGTTTGACTGTATCAGAATATTTTATACAATTAATAAAACATGAGAAAAGTTCCTTCGTCATGTCTATTCCCTCTCCAAAAATATTTGTACCATGATGATACCATTTTTTTACCCCGATTTTCAATGAAGCAACATTGAACTTTTGCATAATTCAGTCTTATTCTACTTTTAGCTATCATCATTAACACCTTTAATAAAATCTTTGTCAAATGGCTTGTGGTCAGATGGTGTTCACATTCGATGACTCCATGTTTAGGAGGAGTGCAATAAGGATAGGTTTATTGAATTCCCCAGATTTTTCATCACTTTCTCAAAACTAATTGGTAGCAGTTGTTAACTTTTCTAAACCAAATTCTTCCAAACAGTTTATTTGTTCCACAGCAATTTCATCTTTTTCGTGTAACTTTATTCGTTTTCATTTTGTTCATAACTGTTCATAACTGTTCATACTTCTGACTTAAAATTTGTCAATCCATCCACGTTCTCTTTAATAAATGACTTTTCTTCACAACTGTCGTGGAATAAATCTTCGATATATTTCGTCTATCTTTTCAGTGCTTGTTTTTACTCCATAATTACATCACAATTCTTACCTTTAATACATCCATTAAAGGATGTATCAAATGTACATTCTCCTTTACCTGGATATATTTGATATTCCTATACATTAATCCAACGTCTTTATCCTTTCGTTTTACATTTCTGCATTTTTTCATTAAGTAATTTTTCCTGTTCTTTATTGAACATTGATCGAATTATTTTGTCACGTTTCTTATACCTTTCTTTACGTTGAGTTTCAACTCCATTCTATCTTCCATGGGCTCATGGATTTCCTACATTGTTCATTTATGTTTACTTTGCTTAAATTTAATGGAATAGCTTCCTTGGCTGATTCGACTAGTGATTCATTAAAAATTACTCATTTGAACATATTTCTTTTACCTTCGAGTTCATAAAACGGTTTTTAATTGTAATTGTATACCTTTCTTTAATTGGATCTTTTCTCCATTGGAACTGTATAATCAAGCTTCTTTGTTACTTTTTGTTTATTAGGTTTTCTTAATCTTCTCTTGGTGATGCACACAACAGTGCATGGTCGCTCCTGCAATCAGCCCCTGCGTTCGATTTTATTGTTTTGCTGCCTTTGTGAATCTTTTACTTATGGTGATGTAACCAATTTGGTTTTCTAACACTATCTCCAAGACGTTTCCATGTATATTTTCTTCTCGGGTGTTGCTCAGACCAAGCATTATTGTAACAACCAAGCATCTATTGTAGATCATGATAAAATACCATGCAACTGAACAGTAATCAGCTATTTGTTCTTAAAACCTGTTTAATTTGCAAAAAAAAAACAACACAAAAAACAATGAAGATCTCTATAGTTCTTATGTATGACCCCTATCCAGTGCAGATGCATAAAAGTATTAACTGAAATATGTAGATTAATTGCGTTCACTCTAGTCTATCAGTTAAAATTTAAAGATGGCTGTACAAAACCTGAAAAGAACAAGCACATAAATTTAGACACTAGTGAATGGGTAAAGCGACAATGCATCACTAGAGATGTTACGATTAATAATAAAGAAAGTGAAAACTTAAACCTAATGATTGGGTACTGCTGTGGTAGGCAATGCCAGGATGCAAGCAACTTGATCTTACGAATTTCAGTATTAATATGTTGTATATATATATACATGTTGAACACATCAACAAGCTGTTCTACGTTATCAATGAGTCTCTTGAAAGCTAGTTACTATGAATCAGGCATGGATGAGATAATTTCTTCTGACAAACAGAGCATTGTATCAGATGTTCTCGAATTAGCTGATGAGGAGGAAAAAATGGCAGTCCAAAATGCATCAGACAACTGACAGAGATTCACACATGAACTTGGCTACCTTATTGTTGAGGTAATTACACATTTTCAAAATTTCAACAAATTTTTATACACTCTTTTTGTGTATCTGAGCTCTCCAATGAAAGAGGTTACTGAAGAATTCTTTAGTTACACACTAAAACAGTCATTTCCTTTAGATGCTCTGGAACTCTCCCAAATGACATGTCGTTGAAAAATTTCTTAAACTTGTTCTCTAGTAAGATTAGTCGTGTAAAGATTTGAGAATACCTGGTCAGAATACCCTTGCTATATTTACTTATAGAATAACCAAATGACAAGGATAAAGAAGTTCTTCTTGTTAACATTTTCTCTACTTATACAGAGGGATGGTATTTTTTTTGTTTTATAAGTAGTCGTTTATGGCGGAGACATTTTTGTTTGTTTTGAACCTTATACCGATACATCAGGTTTTTTTGCTTTAAAACTTCTGATCATCTCTTCCCCCAATTCAGTAAGGTAGGAAACTCAGAATTAACTCAATAATACATATTCTGCATAACCTCTAGTAATAGAGTGTATATTTTCTCTGAAACATTTTTAACAACTAAAAATAATATTATGGGTCAAAACTTCACACAGATCTCTAAATGAGACCTAACTAGAGACTTAGACAATAAAGTTACATTTTCTCTGAGTCTATACTCAATGTCCTTGTACATAATTCTCAGCTTTACCACTCTGTTATTTAAAGCTTTATGAAACAAAACTCCAAACACTGCTTTCTTCTTCCACGTAATTAAGTATCTTAGGAATATTTTTATGATAGCAAACATACATAACCCTAAATTTATTGTAATTAAATACCATCTGTTACATGTTTGTCCAACTAACCAACCCACATATGTCTTTCTGCAAAATCATTACATATAGCTTGTCACTCAAACGACAGATATTTTGTATCATCAATAAACTTGGCCTTTAAAGTAACAAAATAATAGAAATAGTACCAACACAGATCCCTCAGGCACACAACTTGGAACATTAGTCCAATTAAACGGAACTCCATTGATAATAACCCACAGTACGTTAAATAACGACTGATGTAGATTTTCAATAACATTTTTTGTGAAATCCGAACAACAATTTTCTCAAAATTCTCATTATCTCACCTGCCTAGGAAGCAAAACCATCAGATACTTTAACAGAATAGTAAGACAGAAACTTTCTTTACTACGTACTGAGAATATGCAAACAGCATAGCTTTGGAGCAGACATCAGGAGCTGCAATGCAATTGCGGTTATATTCAGTGTATAACAAAAGATAACATTTATAACATTAATTGTGAATATAGTCTAATACATAAGAGAAAAAGCCCCCCGCTAATAAAGTGGTAAGTCTACGGATTTGCAACGCTCAAATCAAGGGTTTGATTTCACTTGGTGGACTATGCAAATAGCCCGATGTGGTTTTGCAAAAACAAAACACACATACAACACACATAAGAGAAAAAAAAGAAGTCAAAGCTAAGGAGTATGATAACAACACAGGATTTTATATTGCTGATCTATTTTCAACAGATCAGTATGTTACAGAAGAAAATCATATAATAAAATATAATTCCTCTCAATGCCTTAGTGTTAAGTCTGAGGACTTATAACAACAAACATCGGGTTTTAATACCCACAGTGGGCAGAGAACATATAACTCATTATATAGCTTTGTGTTTGAAAGCAACCAAACAAACAAATGAAATCAATATCGCAAAAAATAATTAGATGTGAACTACAATAGAAAGAAAACTAAAAGAAGATATCTACATCCAATTAATGGATAACGAGCTGAGTTAATCTAGCACATACGTCAGCAAAGCGTAGAATAGAATAGACTTGCAGTATTTAAGGAACGTATATTTTAATTAGCTATCGTCATTATCATGCTGACTTTTACTATCGCTCTAAATAGATAGAATCGGAAGCTAATATTACTATTTTACACAAAAATAACCTTCTTATTGGCCCCTTACCTCCTAACATCACTTATCAAGAGTTAGAAAATGAAGAGAACAAACATCTCCTCAGAATAAGACAACTTCACAGTTTTATTTATGCCTACTGCCATACACCAGTAGTCTGAGAGTATCATTCAAGACCAAGACCTCAGAAAAAATGTTGGAAGGAAGAAAACAAAATCAAAAGAGTCATGTGACCTTTCCACATGTATTCAGATACTTTTATCTTCAAAATGTTCACGTTTTCTATCTTTAAGATGATAGCATTAAACCTAATTTCAGTAAAAAACTTTCAAAATTTAAACAACTTTTATTTTTACATTTCTGCAATTAGGTTATTTTAACGAACCGAAAGAATTGATTAAACAGTTGTCAACAAAATAGAATTTGCTGTGATTTGTTCTTTAGAACATTTAACATGTTTTTTTATGAAACTAATTACTTACCAGAAAAGTCAATATTAACTTTATTATGTTAAGTACAAAACGCACAATGCGTGACACCTCTTACGTTATATAAACATTAAGAGCATCCATAAAAATAAAAACATTTACAGTTGTCGCCCTCTCATTCTCCTATATGTTTGCCCTACAGTGCCACAGCAGAATGTCTATGGACTTACAATACCCGAAATCGGGTTTCGATACCGTGATGGACAAATCACAAATAACCCATTGTGAGCTTTGTGCTTACATGTAACTGTAAATAAACAAATGTATCAATATATGTTCATCGTTAAGTTTAGTCTAAGCCTAAGGAATAGTCTGACAACTCAATTGTCTACCATGATTTTTCGACCCGGTGTACCGATTTCAAACTACCCCCTGTAAATATTACCCCCCGGTAGTTTGAATTCGTTTTCATATTACTGGGAGGTAGGACAAAATCGATTTCAGGTTATCCCCGGGGGTAGTCTGAAATCGATTTCATCTTACCCCCCCTTAATTTCAAAATACTTCATCCCCGATATACACGTTTTAACGGTTTGTTAAGATGCTAGACGTTTTTATCGCACTCAGTGTGTGTAAATGAAATCAACACATTAATAATAATGTAAAAACTCGAATATTTATCAGGTTCTATATCTCATGCTTTCAATCACGGGGCTTGGCATGGCCTAGCGCATAAGGCGTGCGACTCGTAATCCGAGGGTCATGGGTTCGCGCCCGCATCGCGCCAAACATGCTCGCCCTCCCAGCCGTGGGGGCGTTATAATATGACGGTCAATCCCACTATTCGTTGGTAAAAGAGTAGCCCAAGAGTTGGCGGTGGGTGGTGATGACTAGCTGCCTGCCCTCTAGTCTTACACTACTAAATTAGGGACGGCTAGCACAGATAGCCCTCGAGTAGCTTTGTGCGAAATTCCAAAACAAACAAACAAACTTTCAATCACTCATTTTATTTCAGTGCGCATAAAGAAATATAAAATTAATATGTATAAATTACAATATATTGAATGAAGGCAGTATGAAGGACGAGCCCTTAAAATACCTTTTATCTTATATAAATCATCAATTTTAATAAAAAAATAATAGGCCTTTTGCCTATTATCATGCACTGATACGTACTCGACACGCGCTACAAATATTAAAAGCAATCATTATGTTTGTCATTTTGGCGTTAGAAGAGCGGGTAATTTGAAATCAAGGGGTCAAGGGGGGGATAATTTAAAGTCGATTTCATGTTACTCCCCCGGTACTCTGAAAATGATTTCATATTACCGGGGGTTAACTTGAAAACGGGGGTAATGTGAAATCATTACACCGCATGGTCAGGTGATTAAGCACTCGACACGTAATCTGAGGGTAGCGGGTTCGCAACCCGGTCGCGCCAAACATGCTCGCCCTTTTAGCCATGGGGACGTTATAATGTGACGGTCAATCCCACTATTCGTTGGTAAAAAATAGCCCAAGAGTTGGCAGTGGGTGGTGAGTACTAGCTGCCTTCCCTGTAGTCTTACACTGTAAAATTAAGGACGGCTAGCGAAAATAGTTTTCGTGCAGCTTTGCGCGAAATTCAGAACAAACCAAACAATGATTTTATTTTTGTGTTCACTTTATAATTGGTTTTATATTTAATATTTTACCATAAAAGGCGAAGATATATTCAGTTTGAAGATGTAGGAAATCTAGTATCAAACTCTCCTTGTCCGTCACAATAATCCTTGTAGTAATTGTGATTTATTACAAGTGCAGAGCTCTGGACAAACCAATTTTGCTTTAAAACAATTGCAAGGTCTTTTGTACATTTTCAAGATGTGCTCGCATGTCCTCTTTGATAAACAGCAACAATACATTAACTGCAGAGTTCACATCATTGAGTTAGGGCCTTAATCTACTAATTAAAAGTCTCTTTCATACGTAAACTTTTATCACTTTCTCTCTCAAGAATCTTAAATAAGTTGTGATGTATTACTCATTACGTTCACTGCGCGTGAATCACGTAAACCCGATTTGTTATTAGTCTTCAAATTTGCACGTTCTTTTATTCATATTCCTAACTACTCAGTAACTAATTTATAGTTACGGTTTTTCATGTATGATATTTTAGCTTTGAACCTGAAAAAATGCTTTAATCTACTTTCATGTTTAAAACAACTCTTACGTTACCTGTGGATAAGTATAATAATAAACCATATAATTAAATATCCTGCAAATAAATATAATCCCACTGCTATAAAAGTTTATATGGTAGTTGTTTAATTGCAATTCAGACAAGTAGGGAAATACGTTTTAAATACCATGAAAGTAGCTTGCAACAAAAACTTTGAATGTTTTTTTTTAAATAATAAAGTTACACTTATTTTATTCATTTAAAGCTAGCTATAGCTTGTATTTACCAATCAAAATAAATTCACAATATCAAAATAATTAATAAGATTTGAAATCAAACGTAAAGCTTTGAAAAATAAAATAAAAATCATAAATTATTAAAATAAAACGGTACTAAATAATCTTTATTGAATGTAAAAATAAATAAATCGTGAGAGATTTAGATAGTAGATTGCATTTTCTGAAGGCCTATTCTTGGAAACAACTAATGTTGTAATGCTGCATACTTATTTAAATATCGTAAATGTAGTTCAACGTATATTAGATCAACCTGATTAGAAACGCGGCCGACATAGCCAGATGGGTTAGACTCGTAATCTGAGGGTCGCGGGTTCGAATCCTCGTCGCACCAAACATGTCCGCCCTTTCAGCCGTGGGGGCATTACAATGTGCGATCAATTCCATTATTCGTTAGTAAAAGATTAGCCCAAGAGTTGGCGGTGGGTAGTGATGACTAGCTGCCTTCCTTCTCGTCTTACACTGCTAAATTATGGATGGCTAGCGCAGATAGCCCTCGTGTGGCTTTGCGTGAAATTCTAACAAAAATTGACTAGAAACACGCATAAAAGATTATGCAAATTTAATGACTGATTACAAGTCAAGTAGACGTGATCACGCGCTCGTTGAATGTGAAGTACCAATACATCACAGTTTATTTTAAAATCATGCGAGAGGAAACGATCAAAAGTTTACATACAAAGAGACTCTGAAATTAATATATTAAAGCTGTAGCACAACGAAGTACTTTAGTGGCTGTGGCTGATGTACAGTCTGCTTCGCATGCTGAATTAGTACTTTGCTTTCGTAAAATGACATCTTTGATATAAATATTACTTTCTCAGCATATTCTTCATTGCAACATGATAACAAACCATACCATGCTAAGGCCCACAAGCGATTATTAAGACACGATGAAAGAAGTAAGCTGAACACTTAAGAAAGTACTTTGTCAAACGCCCTTCAAATGTCATTGCTGTACCTGAACAAAACAACTTCTTCAAATGCTTATATCTTCCTTCATCTGTTAACCAGCGAAATGTACTAGTGTCGAGTATCGTCTTAATACACTGATTAGTGAGTTTGAGAAGCGTTTGTTGTTCCATATGTGAATCAAAAAATACCATCGTAAATGGTGTATGTGATAAAGGGCAAAGAACCATGCCATCAGCCTTTTAAGCGCATCCACATAAAGTTCTACATTGACCTTTCGAAGGGATTTCACATACAATATGGCTTTGAGTCCAATAGTGATGAATCAAAATTCAAACTATACGATTTTATGAGCTTTCTCAATGCATTATTTACGAATTTCAAATGGTATACATGTTTGGTTATTGGCGTATTCATTGTATGTATGACGTTGCAACACAGACAGACTGCGAGCTACAACAACATGTGTATGGCTGGTTTAAATAATGTATGAAGCTTTCAAGGAAAATAAAGAAATAAAAAATCACCACCTAACTATTCTTTGGCAACCGCCTCTATGTGTATCTCTCCGAATAAATAACAAATTTCTGCTCTACATATATATTAAGCTAATTTTTTCTGGATATTGTCATAATCTTAAAAAATACTTAGACTACAGTGAATACAGGCACCTGGCCCAAATTTAAGGAATGTATTGTTGTTTTAGAGCATTCATTTAATGTAGGGTCATAAAAAATGTGGGTGAACCTGGAGAAAGAGACGTATGAGAAAAATTCTTGAAAGCCCCCTATTTGAATAATATGTTATTAAAATATTGTATCTTCAGTATGGTAAATATTTTTGCTTATAACTTGTCATGCCCGATCACTTATGATCCTTTAAAGGTCAAGATAAACACATAATAGTCATTTTTAAGTAAACTGTTAACTTTTTACACGTAAGAATCCATGGTTTTCAGTGTTACAGGTATCACACTCGTATTGACCTGACTCGAAGAAAACAGTGTGACCTTGTCCAAAGGCTCAGTTACAACTTAAATATGCAATAAAATGAAAAGAATAATAAACATTGGTGAAGTTCAAAATCTGATTTAGGTTAGATACTGCATCAATTGCAAGTTCCAGACATGCAGCTTTCGCCATGTCTTTTCAAATTTTGGCAAGTCTGTCATAAAAACAGACAGTCTGGACTTAAACAAGTTGTCTACAATTTTCCAGTTACATGTATGTTCATAAATTATCCATCGAAAGTAAATAGACAATCAAGATCCATGAGCTTTGTCTTCGAGAGCAGATTGAAATCATATATTCCATTGAATGAAGCTGCTGTATTACACCAGCTGGGCGTTGTCGAGATTTACTTACCTCAAGACTTTGTGTTCTTGCAGATTTTTTCTGTAGCTATATTGATTAGAGCTAAAGTGAATCAGTTCTTATGTGGTCATATTGGTTAGAACTAAAATGAATCAGTTCTTGTGTTATATTGATTACAACTAAAATGAATCAGTTCTTATGTGGCGATATTGATTAGAATAAAATGATTTGGGACAAATTTCTAGGCAGTTTTTCTTAAATGACCCATCAGTGTAGTATTAGATTACTTCATGAGCTTTTATAACTTTTGTCATGAACATTGCTTCATCGCCACATTCATCTATTTAAGTATCTTTCATTGCCAGATCATTGTCCT
>NC_134836.1:64571627-64624103 GCF_004210375.1 Tachypleus tridentatus | reverse complement strand
AAATTCAACTTATTTCTTATGATATTGCGATCGTCCATTGAAGAAGTAAAAAACAAAACAAAACAGGTTAATAAGGAGAAATAATAGCATAGAACTTAAGAACGTGTCTAGTAGCAAAGCAATTTTAGCAATAATCAGATAAATTAAAGTATAATAATTGCTTGGTGTCAAACATAAGTTAATTACGAAGGAAACAGAAACTTAGCAGAACGTTTGACTGAAATCAAAACCAACAAATCTGCAGTAAATTTAACAGCACCTGAGAGAAGAGTTTATTTTTTGGAAATAACAGAAACAAGTTGAAACATTTTCTGTTTTAAAAAATGTAGTTATTAAAGAATAGCTATTGCATGTCAACGTAGGTTATGATATGAGAAACAGAAATATATGTTTAAGTTAAAATCCAATTAAATTTAGAGGATTACAGAACAGTTTTCACAGTTTAATCTTTTTTCAAGTTTAGAAAAGTGAGCGAAACAACGAAACCTTATGATTTACGAGTTTTAAACAATAAAACGCTGTGACCTATGGATTAGAGTTATACAATGAAACCTTATGACCTATGGATTAAAATTACACAATCTGAAAATACTTTTAAAACAATTACATAAAATAATAAAATCAATCATACTTGTATATGATTAATTGTCCAAAAACTTTAGCTAGAATATGTTTGTCTATATGTCATGGAATGTTACATTTCACGGTCCGGCATGGCCAAGCGTGTTAAGCGTGACGCGTAATATGAGGATCGCGGGTTCGCATCCCCATCGCGTCAAACATGCTCGCCCTTTCAGCCGTGGGGGCGTTATAATGTGACGGTAAATCTCACTATTCGTCGGTAAAAGAGTAGCCCAAGAGTTGGCGATGGGGGGTGATGACTAGCTGCCTTCCCTCTAGTCTTACACTACTAAATTAGGGACGGCTAGCACAGATAGTCTTCGAGTAGCTTTGTGCGAAATTCAAAAACAAACAAATGTTACATTTCAGATAACATATGTATCAAGCGAACATCCATAACCTTATCACTCAAACTATAGAGAAATTTATACAAAAATTAAAAAGAGATATTCTGACTATACAGTTATGATTAAGCGACGCCAAACCTGTAAGAATATTGTACGATTTCATACCAGTCACTAAATATAGATAATTTTGCTATTATCTTATGAAAACGTATTTATTATACTTTTAAAAAATGTCTGTAAACAATATCGTGATTTTTATTAGCTTTAACACAAGTATCCAGACACTTGACCTATGAATTAGAGTTTTACAATGAAACTTATAATTTTATACTTATTGCTTGAAAGTATACATGATAATTACGGTAATTATTCTACCTGTAGTAGAAAACTAGTATGTTTTAAAAAAGAAAGTACCTTGATATGTTCAGATCATATTTATGTTTCCAGAGAAATTATTTAGCTAAAAGTGACTTTTGGAAAACGAAACCTTATAAAATGAGATTGTAACAGTTATAAATGTGTAATATAATAAAACACATTTAATGCGATATCTCTATTGGAAGTTGGAATAAAAGAAAAACTTATTATGGCACTTTAACTACAATAACATCACAACATACTCGAGCACTGACCTGTTTATTACGCTGTTTTAACTATTTTGATATCACATCATACTCGAGCACTAACTTGTTTATTACGCTGTTTTAACTATTTTGACATCACATTCGACCACTAATCTGCTTATTACGCTGCTTTTACACTGACATCGACATAACATGTTGACCTCGCACTAATACTGCTTTAACTATGTTGTTGACATCACATTCGATGTTGACATTAATCTGTTTTAACTATATTGAAAACACATTCGACCACTAATCTGCTTATTACGCTGTTTTATTCACACTGACATCACATTCGAACACTAATTTGCATAAGTCGATAATAAAGATTGTTACTAATTTATAATTTTCGTGCATACAATCTAAGTTTTTTCTTCCTTGTTCATATTAATTATTTCTTTGTATTATTGTATCCGATTTTAAAATGTGAACTTAGCCTGTTGATGACTCTAACTGATACTGCTTATTTCAACTTTAATGCGAATTTTCGGATAACGCAGATATTTCAAAGATTTTATAGACAGATAAAACGTGGCTTTTGAAATAAATTAATAAGAAAATAATTTGTCCAACAAATTGAGAAATAAAAATAAAAATTAGCACACTATTTAGAAAAGAAAAAATCACATAGTTCAAAAAACTACTAAAAAGTGTTTATTCAGTTGCTTAGATATAGAAATAGAAAAGCATGAGAAAATGGTCTGTATGGATAAAAGTCGAAACCAAATAACTGATGGAAGCAAAGTTGATATCAGATGAAAGATAAAAGTTCTGTTGGCAATTTTCTAAGAAAATATGTTGGATAATGCGAATACCTGGGTAAAGGTAGCACGATCTTATATTATGATAAACATAAGGATAGAACAACCGTAAGTTTTCAATTAAATCTCTGCGTATCGCATTGATTGGTAACCTGGAATTTGGTATGTTTCACTTATTAATCATGAGGAGATTGGAAGAAATCGTTCAAATACTCTTATCTCCAAAATTTCATAAAACAAGTTAATGATATGTTAGAATATCAGATAGCTGAGAAAAATGATACGAAAAATAATTTAACAGTGAGTTCATTAAGTATATCTAAATAAATAAGTTTATACACACGTCAACATATCAAAACAATGTTAAAATTTTAGTAAGTATTTACCGTTTTGTTATTATTTCTGATAATTATGTAAAGTGCTAAAAGTTCTAAGGCATAACTTTTTTATATATCTATATATAATGTTAAGTGAAACGGTTATATATATATATATGATGTATAAAAAGTTAGCTAAGCAAAATAATTTCGATGCCTAGTCTTCTTATCTAAGCTGTAGAAAAAGATGACATTTTAAGAAAAATCTAACGTGATTAACAAGTACCAGTAATGTCTTTAATTTTGATAGCTTTAACTTTATATTTTTACGTTTGGGCACGGCATGGTCAGGTGGGTTAAGGCGTGCGACTCGTAATCTGCGGGTCGCGGGTTCGCATCCCCGTCGTGCCAAACAAGCTCGCCCTTTCAGCCGTGGGGGCGTTATAATGTCAAGGTCAATCCCACTATTCGTTGGTAAAAGAGTAGCCCAAGAGTTGGCGGTGGGTGGTGATGACTAGCTGCCTTCCCTCTAGTCTTATACTGTTAAATTAGGGACGGCTAGCGCAGACAGCCCTCGACTAGTTCAAACCAAAAAAAAAGTATTTTCTACGTTTGAGATTCTCTGAACTAGAATGTACCTTTGTTTTCAATGACTGGTCAGTTATTATTCTAACATCAAAAATTACTTTAAAATAAAATTGAATTTATTTTATGATAAATAAATTATAATTTTATTTAAAATAAAATTGAATTTTACTTGATGAGAAAAACAAATGTATACTACTTCGAACATGATCTACTGCTGTAACAAAAAGGACATGCCTCTATTAATAAATGCAAGTTTTCAACACAACAAGTGAGATATGTCACTACAGTAAACTGTAAATTTATTTCTACAACAAATGATTTTTGGCTCTATATTTTACAGAATTAAAAACTTCAACAAAACAGGATGTGATATTACAAAAAGTATAACTTTTGCAATATCAAAACGTATTTGAAACTGTAATGGTTAGGATTTGTTATTATAGCTAGTTAATTACGCCACAAAAAATTAATTACTACAAAAAATAATATTCGGCCCAATAATGAACAATATTTGTCGGTACATCAACCACAAGTTGCTACTATAATAATAATAAAAAACTTTGCCATTGTTATTACTAGCATTTGCTCTGACAAAAATGATATATTTCGTTTAACAAAAATGATTTATCAACACAACGAATGGGATAACAAACAAGCTTATTAGCCATAATGAACTAGATTCATTGCTCTAATGAATTAAAGTTGGAGCTATAAGGATTAAGATTTACCACTGTATCTGGAAGTGATTTGCTTCTACGATTAACATAATTTATTACTAGAACAGAATATTTTATAATAATGGATAATAATGAAAAATATGATTTAAGAATTAGAAGATTACTAGTAAACTTTAAAAATCATAAACCTCATAATTTAAAATCATTTAATTGGAATTATTTTTCCTGTTAAAGTTTTGACAGTTTTTTAGGTTTCCAGCTTATTCAAATTCCAAATATTAATTAGGGCTACTTTGCTGAGTCACTAATTATTCGAAAAAGGAAACTTTTTAATAATTTACAGACAGCATCACGACGGTAAAATGTATGGATGTTAATAAATAAAAACATAAACATTTTAGTGAGAGAAAAAAATGTTAAAACTCTTACATAATATCAAGTTTACTTAAAGCTATTATAAGGTAATAATTTAACTTCGCACCATTCTCTACTGCTAACTATTCTTAAATTCTTATTATAAATAAAAAGTTGCAGAAATACTTACTACATTGAATTTAAGAGAAATTAAATCCTCGTATAAAAGTATTTTGCACCATTAATTACCAAATCAATAATCGTCCGTTACCATGAATGTTTCTCAAACCTGCATAAAGAAGAACTTTTTCCATTTCGATTTAACAAAAGCGTTGGTTTGAGTTGTTCATTTTTTCTAGCTATATTCATTATTTCTGCAGTGTTTGTCTCTACAACCCTTACCTTATTATTCTCTACATGGTAATAGTTCTTTAAGATCAACAATATAAAACGTCTTGGTTATTCCGAAACACGAAGTCTAGATATTCAAAAATATATATTTATAAATATGTTCAGGTGTCTTTATTTTGATGTTCAGTGTCAAACAAATTATTTAAATAAAAAATTAAGGTTCGAAATTCAGCACCTATCCTTATCTTATCAAGCATCAAATAAGGAAAGTCTCTACGAAAAAGAAGTTGTCCTAAACTGACTATTATACTGTTTTACTATTTTGTATATTATATCAACTTATATTCTCAATATTAGACCTAACATTCACACCTCCCCACTCAACACAGAAGAACGATCTAAGATACTCAAAACTCTGCACGGATATACTTATGAGAAATGTATTGTGAAAGTTGCAAAAAACTAAACATTTTAAATAAGTGAAAAACAACAACTATGATATAAGTTTTTACAACTGCCATATAATTTTGTTATGTATAAACTTGCATTCCGTGAAATGTTTGTTAGATGTATGTAGTTTGGGATGTATCATATAAATGTCATACTTATTTTATTAAAATAAACATGTCTAAATTATTTTAAAATTCAATGGAAAAACAGTTTAACGTTAAACATCAAAGCAATAAAGTTAACAAGGCAGATAAACTATTATTAAATGAAAACCCATTTCAAAAGAGTAGCAAGTCAAATAGTCGTGTAATTGGGCGACCCCAGAAACACATAGAAGTACTGTGTGTTTTATTATAGCAAAGCCACATCTGGCTATCTGCTGAGTCTACCGAAAAGCATCGAGCCCCTAATTTTAGCGTTGTAAATCGGAAGATTTATCGCTGTAACTGTAGGGGACTAAAGAAGTAGTAAATAGTTTAAAATTTAAATATCATATAGGGCTTAAGTGTGTGAAAGGAAAGCAAAACCGCATTTCTTGTGCAAGTATTATTTTACAAAGCTTCTCCTCAAAAGAGTGTTAATATCTGCTACTGCGTTACTTTTTTTCAGCTTTGGACTTTTTTATTATTTCATTCTACACCATAAAATTACTTACTTTTGGGCCCATGGTTCACTAGGTTAATTAGTTGAAACATAAATTCCACAGTTTACCCTCCTTAACTTAATTTATTTAGATTTCGTAATTAAGTGGTTATACTTTGACTTAACCATCTAATGTTATAACAAGAAATATCATTAAGTTTATATCATCCAAAGAAAATTGTAGATATGTGTATATATATATATACGCTGCGTGTTTCTACATATGGAAAACATGTTTTTGATAAAAAAAAGGAACATATGTTGAGAATATCCGTATAAAGGATAAAATAATTACAAAAAACAAAATTAATATATATAAATTTTATTGTAGTGACCTCTATAATTTTTGCACTTTATTTTGAATTAATAACTTTCAGAGCCATTTTTCCTTTTCCGGCATGAGATACATACAAAAACATGCATATACAAAACCGAAGCGTGAGATGAACAGTCTTTATATAATCCGATGCCAAATTGACCCTTCTTCTGAAAAATTTAAAGGTTGAATCATCTGAAAAATGTCACTATTACAGGATACGTCCGGCTTAGCAAACACGCAAGACGTTGTTAAACGAAGCTAATGCTAATCCACTGTCAAAACTGAACTTTTTTATCAACACGAAACTACTTCTGAGAAGGAAAAAAAAACCCAACTAAATTCATTATAATGACTATACTTTAAAAATATTACTTCAACACAAACCCTTTCCCAACATAGCCAATTTCCAGTGCAATTACTGCGATTATAGTTAATTCATATTAGATCCATTCTAGTATGGAAACATTTGTGGCATTACTTATTTCTTTAATCCCATTAGAAGTTTCTCAGTTGTAATATTTTGATTTTTGAACATGATTCGCGTATGCAAAAAAAAAAGAAAAAAAGATTTAGTACTCGTATATTTCTCTAACTTGTTTGAAAATTTGATACGCTTTTAATATCCCAATGATTTACACTTGTGGTTAAAGAAACATAATATTGCATACCATAATTATTTAGATCAATGGAATAAGTACTAGTTTTCTCTAAGTCTTAACACGAAACTGCATCAAAATAACACTTAAGTCTACATATTTAAAACAATTTGTTATGAAATTTTCCTCTAGCAATAAACCTATTTTTATAGCATAGATAAAAATCAATGCATGATGTCTCAAA
This sequence comes from Tachypleus tridentatus, assembly GCF_004210375.1. Lineage (NCBI taxonomy): Eukaryota > Metazoa > Arthropoda > Merostomata > Xiphosura > Limulidae > Tachypleus > Tachypleus tridentatus. The sequence goes on along the minus strand of NC_134836.1, from coordinate 64,617,213 downwards.
GAATTATTTTGATCACTACTCTTGATAGTGAAACAACAAGGAAATACGTTCACGGTCTTATCTGAATAAATGTTTTTGATACATTACCTGACTAATCACGGTACACTATTGTACATTTTTCTTGTTTACACGTATTCACGGATTTCCATTATCTATTTATAGATATTAAAATATCGCTTTTGAAATAAATAAATGTAAGTTCTTATTTAACTTAATATATAGTTGCGTCAACTAAAAACATAGCTTGGAAACAAAGTTTATTATCAAGTAAACAAGGTATCAAATATATAAACAGTATTAAGCAAAATGTAGCATTTGTTTCTCAAGTCGAAACACACGAATTAGTATAATTAAACATTTGATATCCTTACTCTTACATATTCTGACCATCCCACAAGAAACCATATCAGGCTTATCGATTTCAATATAAATATCAATTTATCTATACGTTTTTGTTCATTCACTCACATATTAATTACATATTAATTTATTTGGCTATCGGTTTACTTTTTCATCTATCATTCACATCTCCCTAAACTCTATTCGTTAGGAATGAAAAAAAACCCAACAACAACAACAACAAAACAACAACCAGCCCAACAAACACTACAGTTTATTTAGCAGCTCAAAATATTAACGTATCTATTACTGACAATTTAAAGTTAGAAATGATCACATTAAATAAAACCAATGAAAATGCAGTAGAGCTAAATAAACAATGTTTGACAGAAAAGCCAGCAATTCCCATCTACTAGTTACGAAACATCATTTTCTATAGTTTACAAAATTGTTATAACTTGTTTTGAATAGGAATGTTTCTGAACTTAAAGTTGAGTTATGGTATCTTTTATAACGCTTTATGCCAGAATGTGCCTTAACAAAAGTAAAAGATGCCTCGAAAAAAAAAAAGTAGGATGCTGATAGCAAATGTTTGTTTGTTTTTGAATTTCGCGCAAAACTACTTGGGTCTATCTGCGCTAGTCTTCCCTAATTTAGCAGTATAAGACAAGAGGAAAGACAGCTAGTCATCGCCACCCACCGCCAACTCTTGGGCTACTCTTTTACCAACGTCACATTATAATGCCCCCATGGTTGAAAAGGCGAGCATGTTTGGTGCGACAGGGATGCAAACCTACGACCCTCAGATTACGAGTCGCACGCCTTAACACACCTGGCCATGCTGGACCTCTGATAGCAAATATTGACAGTAAAATTAATAAAAATGAGAACATATCCAAAACTTGGAAAACTTTTTTACTTTCCTGAATAATTATAATTTATTCTAACCGAACGAGCAAACAGAGTATATATAATATATATGTATTGGTATAGCTTTATAAACCTCTCTCGGCCAAAAGAAAAAAGACAGAATTGCACTATAATAATAGAAATAAATAATGGCTGAGGTGGGGGGGTGACATTAATATTTTCTAGTTAAAGAAATAGCAAGTAAATTTTCGAATTACTGGTATGGTTCAATTAGTAGAGGTCTAATCAGATGAAGGGTGAATAATGTTATACTGAGTTAATATTTGATCATTTAATTTTAAGTCCATTATCAAGTTTCTGTACGTTTATACATGTAATTTCTTTCAGAGTTAAATAGCTCGATGGACAAGCAGACAACGAAATAGATAGATAGATAGGCATGTACAGAGTGCTTTATTTCATTAAGTGCACAATTGCTAAACAGAATATTTCCGTGTATATTTTCATACATGCGCTCCACAATAATACAAGGAAGCTATAAACGTACATAAAAGCACATGTATAACACAATGAACACATAGCTTTTCGTTGCTAAGATCTGTTACAACTCAACTTCAGGCTTTGTTTCTGATGAACCTAAGTGCGTGTGTGTGTTTCTCTGCGACTATTGACATGCTACCATACATGCATAATTGATCACATCCGTTCTTTTTGAGCAATTATACAGGCCCGAAGGAAATCATAAGCAATGAAACACGTTTTATATAGCTTTACGCCAGTTCATGCTTGGTCAAACAACCTAGCCAGAATAGGCTGTGGCGAGATCGTAGCGATAATGGTGTCGCCATACTTCTGTTGCTGACGTCACGCAAAGAACGCGACACACAAAGATAGTTAGGCCTAAAGTTAATGCTGGCTAAAATGAGAAGCAGTAATTTCTAAAACCTTTAACTTCCTTGATATCTCTTACAGCTAAGCATAAGGGAAGTTTTAGTGTCATAGAAACAATGATAATTGCATAAGTTCTGTTGATATTTTTTCGCATTAAATAGTTATCTAGACAACTAGACTAGTCGAATAAGAAATATATACGGATAATTGCGTGCACAAAAAATCTAAGGTAGTAGAGATATCAAACATAAAGTTATTAATACGATCAGAAAGCAAATATTTGAAAACAGTTGTTAATATCTCAATTTATAACGACTCTGCTTATCAATCTAACTAAAGGTGTAAGGGCAATTTTTGTACCATTAAAACATACTTTTCTCAAAGACGGTAACTATGAAGTAAAATATCAAACACAAAAACACATGCAGACTTATTTTAATTCAGTTTTCTGACTCCTGATACAAGTCACGAACGAGGCTTAAGAGTGTTATCATTTTACCTTTTATTCTTTCATCTAGGGTAAAAACTATAATACAGTTTTTATAAAACAGCAGAAACTATAATACTCATTTCTGTTATTCGTTTATCCATTGTCATTTAAAAGTACGTATCTTTTGTATTTTTATCTGTTGTCGGGGCCCAGCATGGCCAAATGGTTGAGACACTCGACTCGTAATCCGAGGGTCGCGGTTTCGAATCCTCCACGCCCCTTCAGCCGTGGGGCGTTATAATCTGACGGTCAATCTCATTATTCTTTGGTAAAATAATAACCCAAGAGTATTATACTGTTAAATTAAGGGCAGATAGCAGTCGTGTAGCCTTGCTCGATATAAAAAAAACAACAACAACACCAAATCAAACTCTATCTGTTGCACATTCATGAAGAACGTCGCCCGCTAGCACAGCGGTAACTCTACACATTTACAACGCTAAAATCAGGGGTTCAATTTCCTTCGGTGGACTCAGCAGATATCCCAATGTGGCTTTGTTATAAGAAAACACACACACACTCGTGAAGGACACCTATAATACATGTAATCTATAATACATTATCTCTTAGTCACTAAATGAAAAATAACAGTATTAAATGTTTAACTTTTCAAGCCATTCTTGTGGTTAACGTGTACACAACGTACAAAAAACATACAACCGTCTTTACGTTGTGAGACAATGAGGATAAGAAAATTGGATTGAATTAAATCGATATGTTTATCTGTCTTTTTATGTGGTTCGTGTAAAATAATGCTTAATTAATAAATTCAAGGATGTTACGTGATATATTCTCTAAATATTAATTTCAAATAATGGGATAACAATCGTTACATATTTTATCATTATTGACGAAAACCTGTGCGTGTGGGTTTCCGCTTGTAACTGACACCAACACTGACATGTACCTTTAGGAACCCCAGAGGAGTGACATGGAAAAGAGGGAATAGGCTTTCAGACCTGACTGTACACCAACCCTCCACACACTGGGGGACCACATGTCATCCGTATTCACGGAACAGGTACGATATCTTTGGTGTATATATAAACATACAGAGAGAGAGAAAAAAAGTATCTCCCTCATTAGTTGGCTCGGCTACAATCGGGTATATATGTTCAAAATATTAACATTATCTATTTAAAATCCTTTACTGGGGAGTTAGTACCAGGTAGGATGGTAAATATTACGTTAAAAACGTTGTTTTTTAAGTCAGTTAAATACAAGGTTGTTTGAAAACGATTTGATTTATATGCGAATCAGAGGAATTATGTCACCGTTGAAAACCATTGCAATCAGTATTATCAGCCTTTTATGAACGAATACATTAACTGGTTATTATTACAAGTTGCATTTATTACTTTTATCAAGGGCTTGTTTTGTTTTCCCATTAGAAACAGGATTAGTAACGAAGCGCTGCAGTGAAATATAAAATGGCAAAAGCCTATCACTAAAGGGTAACGAACTTTCTCATAGAATCATAACGCTCTTCAAATACAAAATTACGTAAGACACAACATATGGCATATGCTTGCACGGTCATCGTTAAAGTGCTATACAATAAAGTTTAGAGGTCCAGATGTTTGCTTTATTTTCTCTAAGTGCGCGAATTGTCCAAATTAACTTTTAAACGATTAACAATACAGACCAGACGCTATCATACTTAGCGAGGCTAAACCAATGTTGTTAAAGCAACAGTGTGAGCCTGTTTGGTGTTGATTATATGTACGAAACGAGTAATATGAAAGAGAAAATGACATAAATTCGTCGTTTCTCTTCATTCGCTCTCCTGACAGCACACACAATGCTCAGTCAGTCACCCACAGACAGTCCACCCGGTCTGCATCAGAACGTTACAAGGTTCTGAATCGTCTGTCTAATACAACAGTATTGATTCTAATTTCTATTATAGGAGAGACAAAGGGCAGTTTTGTTTTGCCACATTTTGCACAAAGTAATACCTTTAGCGTTAGTTGGAGATCTTTAATTTGGTCTGTAAAAAAAGGTTAAAATATCAATTATAAAATAAAAACTATACACACACACACACACACACACACACATATATGGCTAAAAATAATTATTCAGTTATTGGTTTGAATTTCGCGCAAGGCTACACGAGGACTACCTGCGCTAGACTTCCATAATTTAGCAGTGTAAGACTAGCGGAAAGGCAGCTAGTCGTCACCACCCACCACCATCTCTTGGGTTACTCTTTTACCAACGAATAGTGGGATTGAACCATAACATTATAACATACCTCAAGCTGAAAGGGCGAGCACGTTTAGTGTATCAGGGATTCGAACTCGCGACCCTCGGATTACGAGTCGATTGCCTTAACCACCTGGTCATGCCGGACCGTTGAGTTATTAATTAGCATTTAGTTACGTATTTTACCTTTCGTGAGATAAGGTAAAACGTTATGACGTACTCAATCACTTACTCTTAAAACGAAAAGAAAATAACAAACTCTGCAACCTGATCAACACTAATAGATTTATTTATTTTTTCTAAGTTGCAAAAGTAATAAATAATCTATCGCCGGGAAATTTTTCAGCTAATCTGTTATATTTCGAACTTATTATAGTAAATCTGACATAGAACACAATTAAGAAGATACATATAATGTTTCAAATGTTTCTCCTTTTTTCCTTTTCTTATTAATAGTCTGCATTTTGTTAATAGGTTTCCTCTATTGAGTGTCAGATAAAAAGTAATTGAATAACATATAGAATATACAGATTATCAATAAAAGAAAAGTAAAGCAGCCATTTGTCAGGCATAAAGTAGCATCTGTCATCACTGCTCTTACGTGCAAGGAAGAGGCGTGGTCTTGGGTCGAACAACGTATGTAAAGGAGGCGTGGTAATATATTACAGGATGTTTACCTATAGTTAGTTACCACAGTATTTGGTGGTGTAAGCTTGTTTCCTTGGTATATGCTTCAAACGTATAATGTATCAATAAATACTATACATGAGTATGCCTTGCATAATGTTAAATGTCTTAGCAGCAAACACACATTGTAATGAAATAGCTAGAAATAATCGGAATGCTTTAATTCATCATGTGAACAAATAAGCTAGTCCTTTGTCTAGATTATACTTGTTCATTTGGGAGGTGGTAACTAGTAAAATTCATGTCAGAGATGAAAACGGATAAATCTAATACAAATATGTATAAACGAGTATATGCTTACTAAGATATAAAAATTTAAACACGGTTTTCTTAACCTCTCACATACTTCAGGCTTAGATAATCTATATATATTAGTTAAAAGAGCATTAAGTATTTTTTCTTTCGGTTCTTTAATTTTGTATTTGTATATTAAAACACGCTTCAAACATTTGCTTTTATCAGCTCTGTGTCTGTATAATTAACACCATTTTAAGCAGTTTCCTCAGATCTGCTTAACAGTGCTGTGGATAACGTCAGGAACAGTTCTCAATCCTTTTAAACTGGTTTGTATCGGTAAACTACGAGCTTTTCACGTCGTTTTCAGTTCTTTATATCAAGTTCAGATTTAAACTTTCAACACGTTTTTCATTAATTTCCACTGCTCTTCATCAGATCTAGGTTTGTACCTCAGAGGTGTTTTCCATGACATCAGTGACCAAACAATATATGTCAAGAACATTTGAAGCAATGTTTATTTTGCTATTCTGATAAAATGCTGTCACCGGTCCGAAGGCCTATTTGGATTCAACTGCTTCCGACTTATCTTGGTTGTGTCCTGATCTGTATGTTATAAAAGCAACTTCAACAGTTTCTGTTTATCGAGATCATCTCGGTTTATGCATTACAAGAACATTACGAAAAGCATTAAATACGAAACTGTCTGTATTAAAAGAGGACTCAAACAAATTATGTTTCTCTTCATTGAGTCCAAGTTTTTACGCTAGGTAACATTTCGAACACTTTTCAATACTTCCTATTTGAACCTACGTATTTGTGCATTAGAATCCTGAAAAGGAAAACATTGACTTTAGAAGGAAACACACACGCTCATACGTATATAAATGTATCATATGTATATTACATAAACACACAGGAGCTTAGATAATCCAAAAGTAAACAGTAAAACAGTATAACACGGCTTATAATATATTCTATAATTTAATTGTGAGTTAATCTCATAGTAAAGCAGTATTTAAATAGCGTGTCTATTATGAAAAGAGTGTTTACGTAATTCATTGTTATTTAAAATATATCGTAGAACTAGATCAGTCATAAACCTTAGTTTATAAGTAAATTATGATTTGAATGTAAGTCAATTAAATCACGTTAGGTATGTTCATTTACGGTAAATTGTGATGTGGCAAGTGGTCGTGTAAAATAACATGACCATATACATAACTGTAATATTAAAACCTACTAATATTTGATGGATTGTGTTATAATAACGTCTTTTCAAAGTTTGTTTTTTCTAAACGTTTCACTGGTACGTTTAGAGATACATATAATTTCGAATATTAAACGAACTTTTTAGAAACTCAAAAACAAAAAGACACATCTTTCAATATTTCCTTACTTAATACAAATTTCAAACTTACAAATTTGGAAAGTTTGAAGAGGATATTTTTTATCATGTTTGTACAAACGTTCAAACTCACATATAATCTAAGAGTAAATGTCCTTTTCGTAATATTTCGTGTGTGATATTATATTTGATAATTTGGCGCTGCATATTCTTACACTGTAAAGTTCTTTCAAGCTATTGCAGTACCAACATTTAACTTGCAGTGTTTAGTTTATATTTACTTATTTAACTTTCCGGTTTACAAAACTGCTCTGTTTTCCCCTTGTGGGACAGTTGTAAGCTTGCAGACTTATAACGCTAAAATCCGACATTCGATTCCAAGCGACGGACACAGCAGACATCCCAATGAGGTCCTACTTCAAAACAAACAAAAGCGACTAATCTCTCTCTATAAATAAATAAAAGTTGTCTGCCCGTTTGTCTGGTGTCTTGACGTCACCCGAGGTGTTAACTGAACCAAATTCGATGAAGTTTGACAGGGAACTGTGGTCGACCTCCAGAGATCGAATTTAAATAGATAAGCAGTCGAACGAGTGATCGAGTTTAGCAGCTATTTCAGCTTTATTACATCAAATCGACGCCAAACAAAAAGTGACGTGTGTAGTACGGGTACCTTTGTTGGTCGCCCGTATTCTGTTAACCTGCATGACGAATAATACACACGCACTCTAAATACCGTCATTCTTGCAAAGCCAACGAAATAAATACCATGTTATTTACTCATACATAATATTTATAAAGTGTTAATAATATTCTGCAGTTGAAAATAATTTCTGACATTATTTAGTATATATTTACTTGTGATAAAATTTTATATATCTATTGTAAGAAGGTTAATTAAACTTAATTACAATGACTGACAAATAAAAGTGCCTATAATGTTCTATAAGCAAGAACAAAATAATATAAAATGGTCTGTATGATTATATTAAATATATACATATATTTGTATGTATTAAAGGCCGTCTCCATTTACAATGAGTATAAAATAAAATTCGATACTTCGTAATGAAGATAGAAATCGTTTGTTTGTTTTTGAATTTCGCGCAAAACTACACGAAAGCTATCTGCGCGGGCCGTCCATAATTTAGCAGTGTAAGACTAGATGGAAGGCAGCTAGTCATCACCACTTACCGCCAACTCTTGGGCTACCCTTTTACAAACGAATAGTGGGATTGACTGTTACATATAATGCTCCCACGGCTAAAAGGGCGAGCATGTTTGGTGCGACAGGGATTTGAACCCGCGACCCTCAGATTACGAGTCGAACACCTTAACTCACCTGGCCATGCCAGGCCTAAAGGAAAGACAGCTAGTCATCACCACCCACCGCCAACTCTTGGGCTACTCTTTTACCAACCAATAGTGGTATTGATCGTCACATTATAACACCCCACGGCTATAATTGTTTGTTTTGTGTGTTTTTTGGAATTTCGCACTAAGCTACTCGAGGGCTATCTGTGCTAGCCGTCCCTAATCTAGCAGTGTAAGACTAGAGGGAAGGCAGCTAGTCATCACCACCCACCGCCAACTCTTGGGCTACTCTTTTACCAACGAATAGTGGGATTGACCGTAACATTATAACGCCCCACGGCTGGGAGGGCGAGCATGTTTGGCGCGACTCGGGCGCGAACCCGCGACCTTCAGATTACGAAGCCACGCCTTAACGCGCTAGGCCATGCCAGGCCTCCCACGGCTATAAAGGCGAGCATGTTTGGTGTGAGGGGGATTTGAACCCGTGACCCTTGAATTACGTGTGAAGCGCCTTAACAGCCTGGTCATGCCGTGCCTGATAGAAAACACAGTATTGAAAAAAAATCTCAAATTTTATAAGCACGTTTTTCCTAGATTATCTTCACACGTGATGTGTTGATGCTACGTCATAATTTCCATTTAATCCAATTTCGTTATTTCTATAACTTACGTTTTTTCCTCGACTTTCAGCCTTTACATTATTTCTAAGAGTTTTGTATTTAATAAATTCGGCAGTTAACAAATCCTTTAAATGAGCAAGCGGCAAGTATCTGTAGGGGATTTCAAGGTTAAGTGGAACATATATTTTTGCCTTTACGATAAGAAATGTGTTGTTTTTGTATTATGTTAAGCATAAAAAGTACAGTAGCTATAAATCCGGTTATATTGTGTGTGTTTTTTTAATTTGGGTTCATGAAACTAAGTAATTTATTGTTAGTATGATTTAAACACTTTTTTATGTGTTAATAATTCTCTGAGTACTGATATTATATATACATATATGAAAGTTGTGCTTAAGAATAAAACGTGAACCAACTTATATAAAAGTTAACGTCTTAGTTTATAAGAAATGGTTCCTTTCATTCTTCATGCAAAGCTACACGAGGTCTGTCTGCGCTATTCTTCCCTCATTTAGCAATGAAAGACCCTCAGATTACTTGTTCGTGCGCTCTAACAATCTGGCCATGCTAGGCACTATATGAGAAATAAATTTCAATTATTTTAAATTTGAGGATAATTATTCTTTATGTCTTTCTAAATATTGTCTAAGTGTTTTGATATTAGAAAAACTAAAGGTACTATAATTTACGTAGCATAAATACCAAAGACTGGTACAAAGGTACTTTAGTTTTTCCTATGACTTTGAGAAGGGCCCCTGCTTTGTAGAATCTCGATATATTCAAATATACAATACAGTGTGATTCAGGACTTTACTAAAAAAATCGGGACTTGACCCATGGGATGAGCACAGCACAGCTAGTAAGTATAGTGTGCAGCTTTGTGCTGAACCAGAAAGACCAACGCCGTCTATGAAAAAGACGCAACATTAATTTGAAAAACACCCAACAACCTGTACATATATATAGGTAAGTATATAAACAAGAACTTGTAGACCCCCAACAAAAAAGAAAAAAAAAAAGAAGGAAGAAGATATATTACGAAAACATCTGATACAATTTACAGTAAGGAAATTCGAATAAATCAATATTTTGGAAAAGTAGATAGGTATATTTAATAAATCTAAGGTAACTGTCTTCATTTTGTTCTTGTTTTAGTGAATTTTATTTCTGTAATTATGTAATCATATTTAATTTGTTCCACCAATCCAAAGAGGCATTTATAAAGATGAAATGAAATACATTATGGTTTTATTTTTCAATTCTTACTAATAAAAATGAAGGTGACAAAAATGTCTGACTGAAGGTAATTTTCAAGTGAGCCTAATTAGTGAATTACAATTATGTATTAAGTTACAAGAGTGCTCTGAGTGGTTTGTTCCAAAGTAAATATTAATTGTCTTTCTTGTTTATGGAAGATTACTACATGGACAGGCCTTATTTTTCGTCGAATTTGATATTTCTCACACTATGCATACACACACACTTGAGAAATAATTGAACGTAGGTGTTATGTCATATATTTACAGAATGTATTATTACGACGAAAAACCAGTCATTGAGCTTTTGTGTTCATATAACGTTAAAATACGAGTTTAGTTGTTAGACTTAATATTCAGAATTTGAACATCTGAATATTATTTAGCCAAATGGTTAACAATAAATGTAAAACTTTGTGCAAGTGTTTTTCAGAGCCGAAAGAGAAGAAAAACACAGTTACATCCTAATATTCTGAAAGGTAAAAAATTTAAACTAATATATGCTAAGTAAATTAGACTAATTCGAAAATGATGACTTTTGTAACTAAGCCTCCAAGTCGCCAGAAAACAAACAACAACATAATAAAAAAGAAATTGTAATGAAACTCTAGACGTATTAAACTTGATTGGATTACGGATAAATATCCAAGATCCAATGACTAGTGTTATAGACATTTGTTTATGAATGAATATCAATTACTTCTTTAATGTACTTTAAATACTGTGTAAATGTTACCTTGAAATTTCCATTAACAGAACAATATGCACATTGATTCAGAAAAACAGATCATAAATGGAAAAGTTTCGGGTAATATTGTTAATGATACAAAATAATGAATTGTGAGCCCACTCTGTGACAATATAATTATTTCTTTAATGTACTTTAAATACTGTGTAAATGTTACCTTGAAATTTCCATTAACAGAACAATATGCACATTGATTCAGAAAAACAGATCATAAATGGAAAAGTTTCGGGTAATAATTGTTAATGATACAAAATAATGAATTGTGAGCCCACTCTGTGACAATATCTTTGAAGTTATTCAACGTTACGTATAACGGAAATTGTATTAATATTTATCATATATTCAATTTTTAGGCAATATACAAATGAAACATTTTAAACAAAACAAGCATAAATAGTTTTCCTAAATCACCCAGTATATTATAATAAGTATGCTCTCAACAAGATCTGTAATGATTTAGTTGTTTGTTTAAAAAATATATACTATTTGTATGATATATAATCGTCTACTAAATCATGTATCAGTTATGGATTTGTGTTTATAGCAAAGCTACTAAGACTAACTGCCGTCGTCGTAAGTTTTGAGCTATTGACGAAAAGGGAATGCTACCCACACAACGGTATCTCACCATTCATGATAATGGATTAGTTGCCATTCTAATTAAATAGCCGCAACTTATAGTGTCAGAAATATTTTTGTGGTATTGCACAGATTCAAATACAGTTCGCCAACTTCGAAATCCGATCTCTACCACAATGTCAATCTACGTCCTTTTTCCATTACGTCATCTTTCGTTAAGACTGTAAATGTTTTTTAGAAGTTGACTCTCTTTGTTGTCCGTGTTGTCTTTTTAATTAATTAGTTCCTTTATCAAATGTATTAGAGACATAGATCGATTTCAAAGTTGCATAACATACATTTTTTTGTTATTACATTTATTCTTTATGTTTATTTTACTCTCCACTGTTTAGTACAACAAATGTGATAAACAAATCAGTTAACATTCGTTCACAAACCTCCTTTCATTAGATACCGTACACAGAATGTCTAATACTGGGTATAAAGTCATTAATCTTGGCTGACTGAGTCGATTCCTTCTGAATTGACTATCTCATCTTTATAATAATGATCAGAGAATGCCTTCAAAAGTCAATAAGGAGCACCATTAGAAATTTAACAAATGTAATAAAAATCTAAGAGGCTTTAGAGTTGGCTACAGAATCCAGCGTTTGCTCTTTCAATAATGACGAATAGAGAGGAGCGAAAGACCAGAAAATTGAATGACATGCCAATCTTTTCCATCCCAAACGGAATTGTTTGGGTATTTCTTTTGAAACAAGAACAGGAATGGTCACATTAAAACCGAACAGAAGGCGATTGGGTTAAGCACTCAGCAGTAATGATGGTATTGACAAGCCACACATTAGGTTACTCTGATAATGGTATTGACAAACCACACATTAGGTTACTCTGATGATGGTATTGACAAGCCACACATTAGGTTACTCTAATTCCCCAGATGACCATATTTCAAACTGGGACTGATCCTTAGTATTCACAAACCTGAGAGTAATTTAACCTTTCACTATGTGATCTATGTACAATTAGAATTATGCCCTATGTCTCTATTCCTAAATTATATAATTCATTTCGAGTGTCTTTTTACTTACGTACTTTTTTGGGTTTTATTTGAAGGTCACTTGTTCTTATGATATGTTTATTGTTTATATCATTTTACGTAGTATGTATTACATACCCAGTACCACCTTTTATCATACTTGGTTTGTAATTTGTATTTCACTACGTATGAAATTATTTTAGTGTAAAACAAATTTTAAACTATAGCACACCAAAGTGTTATTTATAATTACTGTAAAACCAAAATGAGAAACATTTTGTCATTCCTATAATGTCATTTAAAAGCGACCTTTTATATTTTATAAAATAATAAAACTACATTTCTTAAATAAATGTTATTTTTCTATTACAAAGGCGGTCAAAGACTGAACGCATATTTCAAATAAACTAAGTATAAGCCTGCGAAACTAATTATACGAAAACAGAGTTTTTCTAAAACAAAAATACTAACTGTTATACATGATTTTAGTTTCATGGACTTTTGTTATGACCATGATACCTTGTCTACTGAAAGAAAATCCAGTCTCTTCAATCTCATATTCTAAACAAAACGGTCATTATTCAAATAATGTAGTTAATAATAAACCCTTAATTTTAAAAGAATTTAATACTATGTAAGGTCCCAAATTTTTATTAAATAGTCCATCCTAAACAGATTTACACTTCTTGAATCTTTCGTCGTTTTTATGAAACTAACGCGGTGTGACGTAATTTTTAACGTGGTTTGAATGTATATCTATACTTTAGAATGTTGGTGTTTTATAAAACTAATGTCAAATCTCACTATTTAATCGGACAGGAATACACAAATCTAGCGACGGACACTCTTGAATAGCTGCATTACTTCTATAGTCTATAAGATAAAAAATTTGGGATCTAGCGCAGATAGATCATTGAGTAATTTTTGCGACTATTTTGAAACAAATACATTATCTACCAGGCATTAGCTGGCACTTGTTAATTTGTCATTTTTTTGATTTAATGAGATAATTATTGTTCATATAAGTCTGTCTGCACGTACATTCGGACTGAACGTTTCCCCCCTGGTGTTTGGAATTGAAACAATGATTACATAACTAAAATGAATGTTAAGTTACCTCTTCTTGATAATTACAGGGCGGAATGGTAAACGGTCAACCTAAATCACGTTGCACGTGCATGTGCATCAAAAATATAATTAAAAGAGTGATTATGAAGTCTTAGGCTAGTGATAACACAAAGTATAACCTAACCATAAAGGATCTGCTTTCTAAAGGGCACTTGAAAAAACCAGAAATGTTGGTTAATGAATAATAGAGTGAAAATTAATTTCAACTGGATGCTTGAAGAACTCCACCCTGTTTGTCGCGAACCCATTTTGTTTAATATTTATTTAGAACTATAATAAAAATAACTGCTAGTGTATTTTGTATCTCATCTAGTACTATGAACGAACAGTTTCTTTTTCAGAATTTTATTTGCTTGTTTGTTGTTAAACATAAAGTTACACAATGGGGTTAACTTTGCTGTGCTTACTACAGGTACCAAATTCCGAATTTCAAGTTATAAGCCTTCCGATTTAGCACTGAGGCACTGGCGACTCTTAAAAGAGGTGTGTTTGATTGTTTATTTTCCATAATCTTATATTAATTGTTCGCAATAATGAAACAATTTCATAAAAATAAATGCGTGAGATATTACGAATTCTGTTTTTTTATATATAATATCAGGTAATTTGCATAAAATATAAAACTATATAAAACGACCATGTTAAATAATTATACACTTTTTCGATATCGAATTCGTAAGAATTAAACATATTAATTCAGTATAAATAAAGAAAAGAAATGCATGATAAACAAAATAAGCTAACATGAAAAGATAAAGTTTGATGAAAATCAACACATTAAAGATATTGAAGCTGTTGCCACCACATTTCAGGGAACTGTTCGATATTCTCATGCGTATCCCAATGTTTTTCACAGGTATCAATTGAAAAATAACTCAACATTTGTAGGTGTTAGACTGTTTTATTTGACTAAAGGAAAGAAAGACAGTCATTTTCACCCACTGTCAACTCTTGGTCAGTCTTATCTGACTGAATAGTGAGATTATACTGTCACCCTTATAATGTTTATTGGATTTGCTCTGCATAAATCTACACAAAGGGCTATCTGTACTCTGCCCACTACGGGTATCAAAACTAGATTTCTAGCAGTATAAGCCCGCAAGCATACCACTGTGCCACTAGGCCCCTTTTAATGTACTCACTGCCCCAAAGTGAAGAAAACGATTTATATATATATAACATGACGTGAACGTTTGCTCTTCATATGTGTATTGTCTAGCATGTTAACTTTAGCAATTTTGATGTTGATATAAAATGCAATGCAAACGACATAGTGCAGAAAGATTATTGTGTGGCTTTGCACCGAAACAAATAAGCAACGTCATAGCTTACCAGAAGAGTTTTTATCATTATTAAGCTTATTGGCTTGTAACGCTTCTTTATTTCTTTTACATCAAATAATTTCTGATTTTTATATCTTAATACGATTTCAAAATCATCGTGAAAGTTTCATATAACGAAATTTGAAGCTAAATCAAACGCGTCGTTGAATATCAACAGTTATTTTAATTTAGTGTAGAATGTCTGATTTATCTTACTTCACTTATTGAATTAATTTTCTATATTCAGAGAAAGTTTAAACTTGGTGAATTTATTTAGAGTATTTAGTAATATTTGTTTTTCACTGGCACAAAGAACTCTAATACGTCGATATAAGCACTGGACTTTTGGCCCCTCGTCTATCAACGGGACATCAATCGAGCCACTGGCTACACTCTTCCCTATTCTATTTCTAATACTTTGTAGAGGAAGATGGTTAAGTTCAGAATGGTACTTCTAGGAAAACTGAATAGAAATTATTCAGAGCTGATCGATCTCCTTTGGGATCTAACGAGTGTGAGACACTCATCCAGAGTCGTTGGTTTGGGAGATAACATAAAGAAGTGTAATCTCAATTACAAACGTATTCGAAAACCCATAATCCATGAGTTTTCTAAATTATAAGTATGAAGATCTGTGATTGAGTCTCAACTTATTCCTTAGCTATAGTTGTTTTGTAAAATGTAATAGACAAACCACATAATTGTTATTTTATGTTACAACCAGGGTAGTCTAATGATCATTTCATAGTAAGGTACACGTATTCTCTGACAGATTGTTAAGGCAGAGTATTCAGGATGAAACTTTGTAGAATGGACGGCAACAGGCAGTTGCTGTTCATTCTACAAAGTTTCATCAAGGTACACGCAATTTTACTTCGTAAAGAAGATCCAGAATTTTTAAAACTAAAAAGTAAGTATTTTATATCTATTTTGAATGTACATAATATGGAAATACTTTTAAAATGAATATTTTAAGTGTTATTATTATCCACTTGGTTTTACCAAACATCTGCTATTATTATTGTCCAGCAATGTAATGTTTGTTTGATTTATACGAAATTATAAATAAAATTCTACCAAAATTTTCAGTCACTCTTTGGAGTATGCATTCGTTTCTAGCACTAAAACAAAAGTTTATTTTCACTTCATAATACTAAGAATAATATGTATTCATGACTAAGCTGATATAAATCTTTTTTTTTATATTTTGTCACATTGTCTTAAGTAAAAGTATTAAGTAGTTTTCAACGTAACTATTGATAACCACAAGTTTTCTTTCTTTTACCAGATTTCTAACTCGCAAATTTTATACTAACGATACATGAGGTTTGAAAACCAGATATTGAAAGTTTAAAACTGTTCCTTGTTCGTTTGAACTAATAATCTTATCAATATTTTTAGGTCGTTGAGCATAAAATTCATATTGACATACCTGTTCTTATGTTTAAGACTACAAATTATGTTCCTGTACTACAGATGGGCGGAGCGCAAATAGCCTTGTGCGTAATAATAATTAAATACATTAGGTCAAACATACGGTTTTTAATAAGGAAAACGTACATGAGTTATTGTTTTGTTTGCTTTGTGAAAATAGTAATAAATAAGGCTGTTTTGTACGCAACATTTAATTGTTACATATTAAGAAAACATGGTATAAATTATTTTCTTTAAGATTTTTATTTTACTCACATTTGCGTCAACGTGTTAAAAAAACTGGATCCAAATAACCTAAATTATATATATATATATATATGTGTGTGTGTGTGTGTTTACCTCTAATACCCTGACACTTAATATAAATTAAATAAAGAAAAAGTTTCAAATACATTTAAAATATATAAACAGAAAATATCTTTCGCGTAGTCTGAATCTCTAATCACATAAAATTAATTCCCAAAAGGATACGATATGCTTATCACAAAACAGAGAAAAACAAAAAAAAACTTTCACGTTGACTCAACCTATAATCGCGTAAAATAAAAAGTGTAGAAATTTAAGTGACAACTCATAAAAACACATTGCTAACCCTAAATTACCAACATATGAAAACACACGACAACCTTTCAATATAATTAAATACGCTGATTTTCAAATTAATATTCAGTCTATGCATAAGATTTTAATTGTAGTAACACATAAATGTTGAAGTAAATGGCTCATTTGCAAGTATTGGTTACAATCACATAATACAAACTACCTTAAAAACACAGAGAAGCATAAATATTATCTTCTAACAATCTATCTTAAATGTAGTTATACATATGTATTCAAAGCTTTAAAGTATTTTATTATAGGCTTACACACCTTCGGAATAATAATAATAAATTTGTTCGAGTAAATTCCATTTGAAATGCAGCACCTTTGTTCTCATATTTTGTTAAACACTTATGGATTTACTTTTAAGATCTCTCACATGATTAAAAACCCATGCAGTAAAGGTTTATTTGTTTGTGAATTTCACACAAAGCTACTCGAGTGTAATCTGTGCTAGCCGTCCCTAATTTAACAGTGTAAGACTACAGAGAAGGCAGCTAGTCATCACCCCCCACCGCCAACCCTTGGGTTACTCTTTTACCAACGAATAGTGGGATAGATCGTACTTTATAAGGCCCTCACTGCTGAAAGGGCAAGCATGTTTGGTGCGACGGGGATTCGAATCCGCGACCCTCAGATTACGAGTCGAACGCCTTAACACACCTGATCATGCCGGGCCTTTATGATTACTATCTTTCTTTGTGTTCAAATTCGATTATTATTACTTTTCCTTGGACTAATTTACAAGCGGATAAGAAAAAGATTCAAATGTCATTCAGTATTAATGTTGAATCTGAGGTTAGTTGATAAACGCACATTATCTTTAATGTACACAGCACTGAATTATTGACCCAGTACGGTATTCAGCTAGTGTTTTTGTTTTTCATGATGAGATAAAAAAAATCAACCAAAATGTTGTCGTGGCATTCCAAATTGATGTGCACTTCAATTAAAGAAACGGCTACTTTTATTCTTTTCCTTGTCGATTTTTGTGTTTCACTTTTACATTCTTGTCTGTCTGTTTTTATCTCATAGTTCAGCCAATTAACTAAAGCATCATCTATCTATACGAAACTTGAAGCTAGTGTAATCACGATAGAGGAAACTTTAAAATTTCGTGTAATGCTTCCTAACTGAACAACAAATGCAATTAACCTCAGCCACCGTTTGATATCTAATTGGCTGTCATCCCTCACTAACGAAGCTAATTAAATTCTATCTCCAAATCAGGCCCGAAAAACTATGACCTAGAGGAATTTAGTTTGTGTTTAAAGTTTAAGAATAGAACATTTGACGAGGGGAGTAGCTAAACTTCGTCATTGCTACCGTCCAACTCAGTACAATGTTGAAAACTACGATGCAAAAAGTAGGTGGTCTTACTATCGAATCACCTGGAACGTTCCCCACTTCGATAAGGTGGTTCATCATACGATTTCAGTAGGTACCTCATTAAAAGTTTTATTGTTATTCACGTCACTCAAAACGCGCCAAGAATGTAAGTGTCGTCGCATCTCCACATTAACGGTTGTTTTCTATCTTTTATATAGTAAATAACGTCTAGAGACAACAGTCATGTCACTTTCCAAAATGTAATTTTATTTCGTAGTGGGTACTAAAATAAAAGAAAACTACTCGTAGTACCAAAGTTGCGTTGAAGACAAAACAGAACATGCAAAAATACAATGTTTTGCATGAATATACACGTGTCAAAGACTTTGTAAAACATAACACGTTTAAAAGGTTCAGCGTTACTGAATGTAATGGAGTACTATATATATATATCTATACACATTAACTTGCAGAACTATACTTTGCTTTTGCATAGGTTTGTCTTATTTTATTGGAGGATAATTGAATATAGTTAGAATTACTTTTTTTCACAATTACACGGTTACTTCGTAGAAGACCTTGACTTGAGATAAGACTCTGGGATAATATTACATTTGTTATTAATCTTCGTAACTATTAAGATACAGTTGATTGATAACTACTGAAATTATATTTACTGGCTTGAAAATTAGATTATTAAACATAAAAGAATGAAGTACACTTAAGGTGAATAAATATCTTAAGTCTAAAACAAAACAGAAGGTTTAATTACAGAAAAACATGCTGATTACAAAAGAGAAAGTATATTTTTTGTGCACTAATGTCGAATTCATGTGTATCTAAAAGCTCTAATTTAAAACTAATACTTGAACTGCTTGTTGTCAGTTAATGTGCAAATTAAGCATGTTAATAAGCCATTGTCTAAGTAGCAAAGAGGACATTTATGAGGAGAATTAGGAATAAAAATGCACATTTAAGAAATCCCCAAGTTCACTCGTCAGGCCTCTCAGTGGCACAGTGGTATGTCTGCAGGCTTACAACGCTAAAAACAGGGTTTCGATACCTGTGATGGGCAGAACACAAGTAGTCCATTGTGTAGCTTTGTGGTTAACCTCAACACAAACAATTAACCGTCATTAGTTGTAGGAATTTGGGGAAAGAGCGAGAGGAACAGAATATAGTAGTTTTAAGTTTGGTTTCAGGAGCTGAAATAATGCTGTTGATGAACAAAGTACAAGTTAAAATACCTGAATGGCCAGCATCACTTTCGTGATAATACTAGGTATGGTATGATAATACTAGGTATAGTATGATGATACCAGGTATGGTATGATGTTACTCGGTATGGTGTGATAGATAATACTAGGTATGGTATGATGAAAACTCTTTAACTGTAAAAAATATATACACAAGGTACAAGATATTCCAGAAAGAATCATAAGATCTTATTATATTTTTATGTTTAAATACGCCAGTCGATTCTGATAAACGACATAATACTTTGTAATTAGATGAATACATTAGAAGAAAACACATAAACTAACAAAAACTGCACATTTACCCTGGTAAATACGAGGGTAAATAAACTAACAAGCCTGTACAATTTCATGGTAAAATAAAAACAAACATATAAGATATCAAACCTTTACAGTTACTCGGGTATTTGAGAAGCAAATATATAAACTTACAAACCCGCACATTTACTTAAAGACTACTGAATCCAAACTGATTCAAAATACAACTGTTATGGTCAAAATTTGAGATAATATATACACAAATATTATACTTTTGAATAGAAACACGTTATGTATCAAAGTACGTCAGTTAGCTTTTTTTTTTTTTTTTTTTACTAATATGAGCACGCTGTTTTTCAACGTCTTATGTGTGCATTTTCCCACAAATCACATAAAAATTATGACAGAGGGAATTCAAATACGTTTCCAGAAACTTTGTTTGGCATATCTGCTTATTATTTCAGTAACAGGTGTGTTAAAAATTAATCTAATAAATAAATTTATCCTAACAAAATGCAATTCATAATGTCCATCGAGAAGTGTGCGTTGAAAATTACAATATTTGCTTTTATTGAGTTATGTATTTTAGAGAAAAGTTTACGTTGCCAAAGACAGTATGCGAAACATTTATAATGTAAACACGTTTGCATTGCATAAACGTCATAAAAAGTTGTGTTTGTTAATATAAAATCGATAAATTGAGATTTAATATCTCTGTTTGTCTTATTACAAACTCTATTTATATGTATTGATAATTAAAGATAGGACAACAATATACGTCTGCTTCAGGCTTGATTGACGTTCCTAGCTTACAAGTCGTTTGTTTTTTTGCCTAATAAACAAAAAATATTATTAGAATAATTGTTTGAGAAAAGGCAATTCATAAATGCATTTTAACCTATTTCTTCAACAAACTACTTGCTTTTGGCCTTTGAGTAACAATATGTTTTGGTTTCTCATTAGAAATTCTATGCGGGGGCGCGCTACACAAATTATAAAAGTGTTTATACTTTTATTTGTAATTATAAATCATGCCATTAAGTTTCTATTATTTTTCTATAACGTGTGACATATTCATTATGTGTAGTGACCACAGCACACCATTCTATTGTTCATCCTTCCTTACAGACATCGTAATGACAGACATACGTGGTACCTACATCCAGGGTTATTAGAACACGTTCAAAACACACGAAGAACGATCCATCTTCTGTCTGTTCTTATCATAATTTTTGTTTCCGTGTAATAACAAACAATAGTTGAGAACGGAAGATGTTCCACTGAGAAGGAAATTGTTTTAATGATACAACAGTTATCACTAAATAAAGCAAAATAAATCTTTGTACAACTGAGCTTCTCAACTATATTTCATCCCACAAAATTGACGTAGCATAATAAAGAAAAAATTGCAATTAAAAATAATAATAGTCGGATATAGTTTATTAGTTAGCGTATCGGGCTGCGTATCGAGGAATTTAGAGTTGGAATGTGATGCCGTTCGGTATGTTGTGTACTTTCAGATGTGAACATGTTATAAAAGAGATAGCCAATTCCATTATTGAGTTCAAAGTGTCGGATAAAGCTGTTGTGGCGGTGGGAACTACTGACTAGTAACAATTTTATCTTTTTTGTCAGTAGTCTCAAACTGGGGACTATTATGGCTGAATCTTATGAGGCTTTGATATGGTGTTTAGTGTTTGTATTCGTTTGTTTGTTTTGTTTTTGAATTTCTTGCCATCCACCGCCAACTCTTGGGCTACTCTTTTACCAACGAATAGTGAAATTGACTATAACATTATAACGCCCCCACGGCTGGGAGGGCGAGCATGTTTGGTGCGATCGGGATTCGAACCCGCGACCCTCGTATTACGAGTCGAACACCTTAACACGCTTGGCCATGCCGGGCCCTTTTATGTTTATAAGATGGCGCTCAAGTTGAGAGTTGCAATTGTAATTCTAAACTCTTATTTTGTAACTTGATTAAATGGCATATATTAATGAAAGGTGTTTGAAGTTCATTAATATACGTGGGTACTTTTCAATTAAAAGTACAAAATTAGCAGACTTGTTCACCATTTGCTAATTTTTGATTACTGATAAGAAATCAATTGCATTTCAGGTTTCTTTATCATTTAGTAATCAACAACAGCTAAGAAAAAACATAAACAGTTGAAATTATATATTTAAACAGCAATAAATATATTAATTCTTGTCATAAGCTTGCAAGTACATAACCTACATTAACTTAAAATTGGATCAAAACTAAAAAAATCAACCAGTTAATGAGTAGAGCTCAATAAATATACTTTAAATACATTTTTACTTATAAAGACCAGAATGCATTGTTTTGTCAGTGGGTTATTTTCGCTGTTAACAATAATATTTGGCCATAGAGTCAGAAATATCTGTTGACGTTCAGACAATTTAGGGAATTTAAATTATTTCTAAATCCACAACCTACTTAAGTTGACAAAACCAAACAACTTCTATAATAAAAAAGCATAATAAAAAATAAATCTAGATATACTAGACATTGTAAACAATAATGTTAATGAAAGTAACACCAAAAATATATTAGGATTTACCTCACTTAAAGGGCAAATACTGCGATTTAATTATCTGAAGTACAGAAAAGCTGAAGTAAAATCAACGTGTATAAATCATAGTTTAAGCAATCGTCAACCAACTTGCTTTTGAAACGTAGAACACTGGAGGTTTATTTTAACAAAATGCTTTTAAAGACCCGTATATTAAACATTTACATAATGGAAGGGTTTTACCCATACCCCTTCAAATCGTTCACAAAAGGTGACAGAAAACTTGAGACTTGGAGATAAGTTAAAATGATGTCAACAGAGACGTGGCTTAAGTGAAGATTCATATACACGATCAATGTTTTAAGATGAAAGTTACACACACCCAGACTTATTACACATTTCATATTCAGAACTTTGCATGCATGGCACAATCTATGTGTTTGTGTGCTTTCTTATGGCAAAGCCACATCGTGTTATCTGCTGAGCCCATCAAGGGGAATCGAAACCCTGATTTTAGTGTTTTAAATCCGTAGACTTACCGCTGTACTAGCGAGGGACGGCACAATCTGTATATCCATTTAAAATTGTGGCAGTACGAATGAAAAAGTAATACGTACTTAGAAAACAGTATATTTATTTCTCATAAATTTAATAATATCTAAATACATTTTTGATTAATGTTTTCACATATAACAGACTCTGTTAATTTAGATTGTTTTTAACAGACAATGACATCAAGTCACTGATACAAAAAACTCGTTCATTTTTGTCTCGAAAATATGTTTGATGAATAATTTTAACTAAATAGGGATCGTGAAAAAAATTATTTATATTTTACCGAATAACATGTTTCATATATCCAAAAATAAGGGTTATTCGTCTTTGGTATTTGTTAATAAATTAATATGTGCATAAATAAACGGTATATTTCAGGTTTTTTCCGTTATTATGTATTGTTATGAAATTTAAAAGTAATAATACCGGTTGGTAATTTTATTTATTTTCTGTTTGTTGAAATATAATAATAAAATACGATATCTCACAATGTGGTTCAGCTCGAAAGAAAGTATAGTAGGAATTCTAAAACGCTGTAAACAAAGCATATAAAATATTAACATTCTTATGTCTTTGTTTATTTATAGTAAATAAAACAATGCCCTCTCTTCTTTTCCCAAACTGAAATTTGATATATCAAAAAACACCTCAAATAAGAAAACGTTTGTTTGTTTGTTTGTTTTGGAATTTCGCACAAAGCTACTCAAGGGCTATCTGTGCTAGCCGTCCCTAATTTAGCAGTGTAAGACTAGAGGGAAGGCAGCTAGTCATCACCACCCACCGCCAATTCTTGGGCTACTCTTTTACCAACGAATAGTGGGATTGACCGTAACATTATAACGCCCCCACGGCTCGGAGGGCGAGCATGTTTAGCGCGACTCGGGCGCGAACCCGCGACCCTCAGATTACGAAGCGCACGCCTTAACGCGCTAGGCCATGCCAGGCCTCAATAAGAAAACGACCAAAGGCGTAATAAGATGCAATTTTATGTATTACATTAAAGTTGTTTTACTTCTAAAGGTCAAAGTTTTTTTAATCTTTATCACTTTATAAGTATATTTGTGACAAGTGGGTTTGATGGAGAGAAGACATACATCATGTTCTCAGCTGATTAATTTAAAATGATTAGTTTGGGAGAGTTTTAATTAACTTAATTTAGTGCAGGAGTATTAAGGTAATTATTTATCAAGAAGGTTTAATACCATACATAGAAGACCGAAATATTAATCGAGAAAATTGACTTATTTAATGTAAATAATTTTCGATAATCGTTAGTCACAGCTGCTCTTTTTCTAATACACTTAAGTCACACACTCATATATATATATATATAGCATACAGGAGGTTAATCCTCTCTGTCACTTCCTGGTATATAGACACTGAGCAGTTTCCTCAGACACATTACCCATGACGAGGATATTAAGGGGAGATAAGGTTGGAAATTCGAGTGATGATATACACATGTAAAAATATGTAAAAAAAAGTACATCTTTATATGATACGTTAACTATTGTACAAAATTATACACTGACATAAGGACTTAGGACCTGAATATCCCAAAAGTTCCTTGCATGCTTGTCCCCTAGAAGTACAAGTGGACTCACCCCACTAAAAATGCTTGTCCCCTAGAAGTACAAGCGGTATGTCCCCGGACTCACCCCACTAAAAACCGGGTTTCGATACCTGTGGCGGGCAGCTAGCCTACTGTGTAGGTTTGTGCTTAATTCAAACAAAGAAACGTTAAGTGGCTAATTCTGATATACATAATGTACAGGTGTTAAAGAAATATTTTTACCGCTCTTAGTAATGTTAACATGTTGATGTATTAGCACGTTAGTTTGTTCTATAATAGTTAGTTCCTTGTATTAAAACAAATATATATATATATATATATATATAACCCATTTTCAACAGAAATATAAATCTGGTAAAACTGTTTGGGCTCTTAATATTCATAATCATTTCAAGAAAAGTACTCGTATCAAAAACAGGACCTCACTTGGCTTTTTATTATAATCCACAGACCCAGAATATAATATTATAACTGGTTATACTATAAAAATATAATTTAATGTCGAGTTATTTATTACATGATGCAAAATACAATTAAAACATGCTGTGATTTTGATATTTTGAAAGGTAGATGATAATTAGAAGAAATAAAGGAATAGTGAATACGTTATAAAAGCACTATTAATACTTAACTTGACATGTTTGATCAACTATATTTAGCTAATATGAAGAAATGTTTACTTTACCAATGTATTTTAGAAAACCTTAGACAGAGCAGGAAAGTGAAATAATTTACTGACATTAAAATTAAGAAATATTTCACCGTATTAAGTATTCCGTGGTGAAAGTGAAGCTGAGAGAGTTGTATGTGCTGATGCCACATTACCAACATCAATAAGTTAAATGTTCCTTGAATTAATGTTTTTGTTTTATGGTCTTGATTACCGGTTAATTAATGTTTTTAAGTAACAAATATTAAACACGAGTAGTGTTTTGTTATAGCCATTACTGATTATCGGTCATCTTTTGTGGTGCATTTTGAATGTAGATATAGAACTGTTTAGCCTTTTATTCCTGTCACGAGAATAAACCACATGTATAGCAGCTATTTAGTGCAGTTCTATGTTATTGAGCCTTTAGCAACAAAATAGTTTCCACATCTCATCTCAGATTCTTTGCCTTGAAATATGCTTCACAGATATTATTTATTTTTATTATTTTGTATTTTATTCCAACTTTTACAAAATTAATTAAATTTATGAAACCTGCTTATAGAAATAAGAATATTTATGTGCGAGGTACGTGTTTACAGAAAGTTAATTCAGTGCCTTAACCAACTATTGCATCTAACCAAACCTTTGTCTAAATAAGCTTTATGATTGAGATACATAGGTTTCTCTGAGTCTTATTGTTTCGGTAAGGGAGGATCTTAAGAAAATCGATAAAATATGTTATTGTTACGTGTAATTTACACTGGGATAGTACTTTTATAAAACATGTGATAGTTTTCCTTGGGGTTGCCATTATGATTTAGACTTGTTTATTTCTTCTTAAATTGAAATCTACACTATGGGCTATCTGTGCTATGCCCATAGCACTTACGGGCACGATCTATAGTTAAATATAAACTATTTGATAAACGCACTAAAATGTGATATAAGCTAATACTCAAGCACCTCAAATATTAAACAAATTTATACAACAATGGTAAAGCTTATAAACATGAGGTAAACACAGTTAGGAAAAAAGCGAGGTTTCTTGTGTATGCAACCGAAGTAGCAACATGGTAGCCAATGGGTAAGTGCTATAAAAATCTGACAAAAAATATGTGACACATTGGTAAACAATCATTACAATACATAAAAAAATAAAATGTTTACAAAAATTGAATAAGTAATGTGCTCCTGATGGAAAATGTTAAAATAAACATAGGCCTAAGCCTTACATGCATAAACTTACGTTGTAATTATGTGTTTTGTTTGCGTACATCAGTTATATTTGAAGCTTATGTATAAACAAGGGAAAACTATGAATTTAAAGACTCGAATAATTAATGTTTGATTTTTCGCACCAATTCATTTAATAATGTTACATTCATTAGATTAGTAAACGTATTACGTAATTCAAAATCAGATATACAGAAATAATTTGAAGTTATTGAGAAACTCGTACATTTTTATAAAAAATAGGATAAAGAGAAAATTATGTCTTTACCTCTTCCAACACAAATTTTTCGTGATACATTTACAATAGTATAATTATCAGTTCTTCATTGTAGATGTTATTATTTGCACGTGTATAAATATTTGTACATGTTGAATAAATAGGCCTTACATGTACACGACAAGAATTTTAAACCTCGTTTCTGATTTTTTCTAAGTTGCAACTGAAAGATGTACCTCCGATACAAAAGAAACAACAAAAAACATCAATGCATAAACATACGAACTTTCTCAGAGAATGTATGTCTGAGAATAAGTCTGACGAGAAAAATTATCATTCAAGGTATTATTAAACGTACACTGAGCATCAAATGTGTTTTTTCTTACTAGGAGTGGTGTTTACTGAGGAGTTATATAGGTTATAGTTTCAAAGGGATCGCATAGAAAGTTAAGAAATATACATAATAAACTATACATATTTCACTAAGTATTTATGTGGTCGTAAACATTACAATCGAAACATAAACAAAATAAAACATGAAACAATGATTTTATAAACCAATTTGAAGATCAACACGACACAGGAATGGATGCCTGCCATTCTTTATTGAACATATTTTGTGATATACTCAAAACAAATCGGATAGCCATCGATATTGGTAAATGTAGTAACAAATTGTATACATGCTCAAGCATATATGTAGATTTTTTTTTTAAATGCCAAAGTAATTCCCATTATACATCGCAAACTTTCGCACTCGTTTGTTGTTAGAAAGGTTACATAACAATTGCGTGTTAAATATTTAAGATAACAATGTTGTGAGTATTCATAATAATCAAAACATTTTCAACAGTTTCCGTGTTGTATCGTATTTCGTCTATGTTTAGGATTCTGCTGAATATATTATTAATGTTGAAATTAAAATTATCATCCTGAACGTGGTATTAATGTTTATTTTAAATCTGTGTGATTGTGTGTGTGCTACAAGTGATGTGTTTTGCGCCTTTATTTAGATTTATCATAGAAATGACCAAAAAGCGTTCTTAATACACTGTTGCAAGGATTATTCCAATCGATTGGTTATAAATGACTCCAGCATGATCTAGAGGGATTCTAATGTTCGTGTTTGTTTTTGTGTTAAGCTGAATGAGTAACAAATATTTTGGTTTAAATTTATTTGACAGAGATTTCAATGGGATTCAAAATAATTTTTGCAAGGAAATTGTCTTAAGTGTGTCTGTGTTTTCTTATAGCAAAGCAACATCGGGCTATCAGCTGAGTCCACCGAGGGGAATCATACCCCTGAATTGTCTTAAGACTTTATCATGTGAAACATTGTTGGCTTTCTCAACATGTTTTTAACAGTATTGTGGTATTGTGTTGTTGTTGTTTTTGAATTTCGCACAAAGCTACTCGAGGGCTATCTGTGCTAGCCGTCCCTAATTTAGCAGTGTAAGACTTGAGGGAAGGCAGCTAGGCATCACCACCCACCGCCAACGCTTGGGCTACTCTTTTACCAACGAATAGTGGGATTGATCGTAACATTATAACGCTCCCACGGCTGAAAGGGCGAGCATGTTTCGCGCGACAGGGATGCGAACCCGAGACCCTCAGATTACGAGTCGCACGCCTTAACACGCTTGGCCATGCCGGGCTACACCATACAAAAGTGGCTGGACGTCTTCCCTCTGATCTATCAGTTAAAAACCAGACATCCATTTGTGCAGCTTTTACATGAGCATTCTAAGACAATCTAATTACTCCCACAAACTAAATTGAGCAGAATAGTAACTGAGAATGAATTTATCTGAACTATGAAGTAGTTTACGAAGAAAAAGCACGACCTATGTTTTCTACCTAAATGGAAAATATATCATTTATACAGCCACTCCAGATATTTGGTTTTCAAAAGAACTTGTCAAACATTTTCTCTTTTTTGCAAATTTACCATAAATCTATTGGCATATATAGTGCTGTGTCATTTTGGTTCCGATAGTATAGATAAGAAAGTGATTACTGAATCCAAAGTAATGAAAACAAATTCACCTAATTCGAAAATAACTTGCGTGCCAGGTTTGACTAGTTTTAATAAGATAGATTTAAGAGATTTCAGGCCTTCTTCGTGTAGAATGTTAGTGTATAGAGAAAAGACACCAATCGTGAAGAGTAAAATGTTTTGAGGGAGCGGATTTTATAATTAATATCACTCATCAAGTTCAAAAAGTGTGCGGTGTCTTTAATGTGAGATGGCATTCCTGAAAGATATCTTTCATATGATGTTCTGCGTAAATGTACATGTTTTCCCCTCGGCATATTAAAGTTAAAATAATTGGGCCACCAGGATTGCTAGGTTTGAGAGTACCATGTAAAAACGGAATGGTTCTAAGTGGTTTCTTTCCCGGATAGGACTTTAGGAATACCAACGTTTTGTGGCTGGCATTTTGTTTTACTGCAAGCTACTTAACACATCTTAAGTAGATGTTTGTCTTAACATATTTAGGGTTTAAAGTCTAAACAGATTTTTAAATAATGATTTGTACAATTACATTATTGATTTGCTTGATTAACATAATTATCTTTGTTCAGGATAGCAATAACATGATCTTTGTTCGCAGGTTTCATTACAAAAAGTTTTGTCATATTTTAGTTTTATTCGAGTAAACAAGTTTTAATGGGTTGCGAGTCTGATTCTCTGTTGAATAACCGTTGACCAGGTGAAAATCTTTTTAAGCTGGGAACTAGTAGTTGTATAACTACGTTTGTCATAAACATTTTACATGATCTCAGAATGAGACATAACTTTTGTGAGTTAGAAATTTGACTTGATTCCATCAGCCTCAAAAGTAGTCAAATTAGTCAAACTAGTCCAACAAAATATTTTTTACTCACAATGTTTTATGCTATGAACTATAAGTTAGAGTTTTGGTTAGAACAATCAGAACAGTTTATAAGGAACTTTAGTTTGAAGTAGATATATTTCATTTTCGTGCCAAATGGAAAAATGGTATAATGTGCTTAACAATTAAAGATCAAAATGTTGAGGTTAGGATATTTAATATATATTTATATACGTTTCATGGTTGAGGAAGAGTGCACTATTTGTCTGTCGTTGGAACCTATAATGATAGGTCTTTTGAGAGTTGGTTCTGTCGTTTTAACTCTCATAATTCGGAATGACGGATATATATATATAAATAATTTTCCGTTAGGTTTTCTCATACTTTTTTAAAAAATCTGTCTCGAATGTTTAATTAGTGGTAACCGAAGATGAAGAGAAATGTTCGCTATTGTATACATTTCTACAACCGAATAGAAAGATAGATCAGATTCTGGAAAGTGATCAGATTTAAATGCAAGGACAGTACGAATCTGCAGTCAAAGGTAGGTCTAGGTTTAATATATCAAAATCTATAAGATAAACGAAGATAGATCAAGAGTCTGGAATATATTGAGAAACTGAGATCATCTACGATGGGTTCTTTCATTTTGGAAGTAGTGGTAAAAACAGAGCTATATGTAGAGAGTTTGAATAAAATTAAAAAAAAAAAAACAGAACAAGAGGCAGAAAGATCCTGAGGATTGTTGATAGTGTTTAGACAGGATTATAAATAACCAAGTTTGAGAGGATATAGAATGTGGTGAGAAATAAAAGTAAGTGACATTCATTAGAGAAAGAAAATCCTTTAAAACGAAGGAACTAATGTAATTTTTATATCATTGTTTGAAGTGAAACTTTTACAGAAAACAAGTCTTAGGTTAGGTTGGTAAACGTCATAGGAGAGAAAGTTAAACTTGTGAAAAAGTTTAGAAAAAAAACGACTTTAACACTCCCGATGTATATATTATTATTTTAACCAATGTTTTGCTTCTGCGGGTATCTTAAGTTTAATATACATAATTTGATTTTAAATCAAAATTAAATTTGTGAGTTGTGGTTTAAAGATACAGCAAATATTTTCCGTGAGAACAGTAGTCCAGGGTGTTGGTTAATATCCCAGTAAATCACAACAAAGATAGATTGTTTGTTTGTTTTGTTTTTGAATTTCGCACAAAGCTACTCGAGAGCTATCTGCGCCAGCCGTCCCTAATTTAGAAGTGTAAAACTAGAGGAAAGGCAGTTAGTCATTACCACCCACCGCTAACTCTTGGGCTACTCTTTTACCAACGAATAGTGGGATTGACCGTCACATTATAACGCCCCCACGGTTGAAAGGACGAGCATGTTTGGCGCGACAGGGATGCGAACCCACGACTTTTTGAATTACGAGTCGAACGCTTTAATCCACCTGGCCATGTTGGGCCTTTTCCGTGACTGACAAGATAATATTCTCGACCTGCGGAGCAATGATTATTAATCGGAAAAAAAAAAAAAAAAATCCACAGATATAGTTAAATTGTGATGTGATCCGGTAAGCCGTCATTCGAACCTTTCTGTACTGACAGAAGAGTAAAAGTGTATATATACATGTATGTGTTTAAAACTGGACTCAGCTCTTGTTCTGACACTAGAAACTGCTGCATATGGTGTAGTGGTAACAAACTTCTGATTACAGGGAATTAGTAATTTTGCTCCTTAAGATTACTAAGTGAACCAGAAATGTTTAATCAGTTACACGTATCTCACAAAGTTACCTTTCTACTTCCTTCTAAGTGATTTATTCAACAATTATTCATTCTCCTCGTTTCATACAGAATTGGACTGTGGACAAATCATCTTCCTTGGTCTTAACAACCACGAATGAGCTTGAGATTGCGATTGTCCTAACGATCCGTCTGCTGACATACTCCTTGAAGAATGAAATACGGTCAAACACATCTTCCGTCATCTGTTGAAACATATGTCATAGGTTATTAAGCCGTTGCGTAAAAATACTTCACAGTAATATATACCGATTTTTCTTTAAATCCCTCCTACATTTATTGTTTGTTATTGAATAACAAAAAAAACTGATGGTTGTTGACGAATTTGTGTAATGACTTAAATAATAATTATTGTTCTTGAATATTCGTTTCAGACTTTTTTAATATGACTATATTCATACAACACGTTAATGAGAACCATGTTTCAAGACTTCTCTACATAACTCTTCTTTATAGGAATCTAAAGTCTATTTTTAAGGAGAATTATGACGAGTGAAAGTGTATCTAAGTGTCATCATTTAGCGTCCAATGAACGTTTACACACAGAACAATGACTTCTGCTGTAAATAAGTCTTTGTTTGTACATGTTAGAACCTGGTTTCTAGGGCTGTAATTCCGCAGACATACAACTGTGCCATTGGCGTAAGCCTTGGTTGTAATACTGTTAAAATACGTTTACCCACATTGCTTATTAAGATAGAAACAATGCAGTTACTTACACTTAATCACTTTTACACTGAACATTCACTGCTCTAATATATTCTATAAAAGCTTTTTTATTTTACGAAGAAAAACCATGACTTCTCTCAAAAATAGCCTCAAATACATCAACGCATTTGGAATTTTTCTGCTGGGTATTTTAAGTAGTTCTGAACCGACTTTGAAAATAAATACGAATAAACTAGCACATAGTAGTCTGACTGCAGTTGTAAGTCGAAATTTTATGAACACTTAGTTCTTAATGTTTTGCAAAAAAACTGTACAAATAGCAATTACACAGGCCTGCGATCATTATATTATCTTGAAATCTTTTACACATTCTATAATAATTCCTGTACGCTGAATTCGAAAATTATATCAATTTTTCTACATCACGTAACGATATTTTTCAAAATGCGCCATATATTGAATCATTTGCATCGAAATCGGGTCACATTTTGTTATGCTTAAAATGTTGACAACTGATTGTCACTTTCTCTTGACCAATCGCGACGTAAGAGATTTATCGATCGTTCTAGAGCATACAAGAAGCACACCGCTAGTATATAAACGGTTAGGTTAACAGACTACATCACGTGTTATTTCTGGATCGTATTTGTTTGTGTGTGCACTTTTCCTTTCAATACTACTTACTCGTCGCTGTAGAAACAAGAGGTTGTGTAAATGACCCAAACATATTATATTTGTGGTAGATTTGTTGTTCGGCCCGGTATGGCTAAGTGGGTTAAGGCATGCGACTCGTAACGTGAGGGTCGCGGATTCGCATCCCCGTCGCACCAAACATGCTCACCTTTTCAGCTGTGGGGGCGTTATAATGTGATGGTCAATCCCACTATTCGTTGATAAAAGAGGAGTAGCCCAAGAGTTGGCGGTGGGAGGTGATGACTAACTGCTTTCCCTCTACTCTTACACTGCTAAATTAGGGACGGCTAGCGCAGATAGCCTTCGAGTAGCTTTGCGCGAAATTAAAAACAAACAAACAAACAAACCGTTTTGCTGCAAATTTGATCTAAGAGTTTCTTTTTCTCTATTTGTAGAAAATCCTCATGCGATAGAAAGATAATAGTATTATTTTCGAAATATGCGTGAATAATGAAAAATCCGTTGTTAAAAACCAACACAAGTTTTATTAAATTTAAATTTGCAGGCGTATGTTATCTGATATCTCACAGTAAAACGAGTGATGCTATCTTCAGGGATATCAAAAATTTAATATTTGTAAAATATTTGTTGTTTTTTTTCTTACAAAGCGCAAACGCAATGAACGAGGAGACAGCGGTAAACAGATTTATTAACCTAGTAGTTCAACTCCATCTTTAGAATGATAAGAAACTAATTTTTTTTGAACTTCATTAATTCAATTGTTGTGGATTTTAAAGAACTTATGAACTTTTTCATATATTGTATGCATCTGTTTTTGCAAAATTCGAAATATTAACATACTTATTAGTGTAAAAAGTAACTGTTTTTCTCAAAATGTACAAATAATACAGATTTGGATGGAATAGTATTGTCAGTTATTAAGCTGTAAAATCTCAACGACATGTAAAGTTAATTCCACAGAAAATAATAATTATAATAAATAACCGTTGTTGAAGCTGTTAGTTTCACTTGCACATTTATTTTGAAAATACACTCGTGTTTCAGATACATTGATACAAATAGCTAAAATAATGCAGACATTTATATGCAAAAACGGCTCGTTTGGGTTGAGAAAATATTTTACATAGAAGAGCGAACAACGTTTCGACCTTCTTCGGTCATCGTCAGGTTCACAAAGAAAGAAGTAACTGACCGGAAGCTGACCACATGTTTGAAAGGGGTTGTGTAACTGAGTGTCGGAATGTAGAGGGCGGTGTTAGATGTTTGAATATATAATTTTATTTATTTTATTATATTAATATAGGTATAAAGGCGTTCCTTTATATTGGTTTATTTTGGGTTGAAGCAGTGGGGGGTCTGCTAAATATACGATCTATCCCACTATTCGTTGGTAAAAGAGTAGCCCAAGAGTCGGTGGTGGGTGGTGATGACCACCCTTCTCTATAGTCTTACACTGCTAAATTAGGAACAGCTAGCACAGATAGCACTCGAGTATCTTTGCGCAAAGTTCAAAACAAACAAACAAATAGTATACTGTGAAGCCACGTTAAACTTTTATGTCTTTATAACAAATAAGAAAGCATATTTTGTAATACCATAAACAAAGTACGTAATTCCGTTTTCTTACACTAAACTTTATTTTCACAGCAGTCACTTTTGTTGGGAAATTTTAAAGTGTACACTTATTTAAGTCAATAAAACATTCAAGTGAAGTAATGCACAGATACATTCCTCAAATAAAAAAATATCAAAATATCTACTAACCATTTTTTTCTAATATCATGTAAAATTACATTATTTCTTCTTTATATAATCTTCTGAAAGCGAATTCAAATTGATACAATTATATGACCTTCGTGTCATACTTTTTGTCTGTGATTCTACAAGACTTGATGGACATGTTCAAAGATCTTTTTATTATTCACAAAGTTTTTATTGTTTCCAGGATTCATGTTGGCATAGTTCAATACACGGATACTTCGTGATTACCTAATTGACGAGCTGCATTTAACGAGGATCCAACACAGTTGTTTCCATTGATACGAGGAAAGTATAAACATCACTTCACGTGGTAGACTTATGGATTCTCATTCAACAACCCCAAATAAGAGAAAACTGGCAAAAAAGTGTTCATATTCACAAAACATCAAGAACATACCTTCTGCATACTGGGAGATTCACTTAAAAACGTTTACTTTCTAGTCAGTATGGTGGTAATTTCTTCGCTTCGAATCTCAACCCGACAACTTTTACGTACCAGAGCCCGGTATGGCCAGATGGGTTAAAGCGTTCGACTCGTAATCTGAGGGACGCAGGTTCGAATCCCCGTCGCACCAAACACGCTCGCCCTTTCAGCCGTAAAGGCGTTATAATGTGACGGTCAATCCCACTATTCGTTGGTAAAAGAGTACAAAATTCCACATACTGATTTATCAGGACCCGTACCAACTCAGAATGTAATTAATAATTATATTCACATATCCTAATCAATGGCGTACAAGATAAATACCTCAAGTTTTGTCCTTGTATAGAAGGATAAGTCACAGACCATAAGCTATTTCCTCGGAAACATTGGTGAGAGGAAGACAAAGAAAAAACAATGCTATTGATAATGTAATGTATTGTTACATCGAACAACTATGAAAAGAGGGAACTTGCTACCGATTACGAAATAATGAGTACTTTCTTTCAACAGAGAAAATACAAAGAAATATCTTTGTTGGGCTATATGGTTGCTCCAAATTTCTCAGGTAATGCGAAATGTAAACCCTGCAAATGTACAGAGCAAAGAGGTCCGGCATGGCCAGGTGAGTTAAGGTGTGCGACTCGTAATCTGAGGATCGCGGGAATCATCCCCGTCGCACCAAACATGCTCGCCTTTTCAGCCGTGAGGGCGTTATAAGCGACGGTCAGTCCCACTATTTATTGGTAAAAGAGTAGCCCAAGAGCCAGTGGTGGGTAGTGATGATTAGCTGCCTTTTCTCTAGTCTTACACTGCAAAATTAGGGAAGCGCAGATACCCCTCGTGTAGCTTTGCGCGAAATTCAAAAACAAACATTTACACACCAGATAAGTGCTCTATTAACTGAGCTAAAGAACAAAACCTCTAGTATTTCCCAGTAAGGCACTTTTTAACAACTCATCCTACTAGAATCCCATCCACAATAAAAACATCAACACAGAGACAGATAGACAAATACAAAGGCATAAGGTAAAGTAGTTAGAGGAATCTTAATGGTTTTGTGGACCGCTATTTTTACATTAAACTAATACATATTCAGAACTAATAATAAATATCACTTCCAGGTACAAGAACCCGCTAGAGTTATTTCAATTTCACATTGTTAACCATAACCTAAAGTCTCCTAATATCACAGAGAAAATATACCAAATCGCAAAAAAAAACACTTTATAAAACTAAAGTAAAATAAAACGAACCTATAAAAGAAACGAGCAATGAAAATAACAGTAGCTATTCATAATACAGTCGCAAAGTAAATAATTCGAATTAGCTGTACGAACAATAAGACTCCTATTAATTCAAGTTGGCCATCTACTGGGAATGAAACTCTCCTATTCGCTCTTTGATAGCTCATTCTCCTAATTGTATATCAAAATCGAAAAGCAAAGGGCTGATGTGAAAAAAGGTCGTCTATTTCCTTCAAAGCAACTACACTGTAAACCAAAGGTATATGATATTTGGCTACTTCATATGCTATAAGATACTGAACATTTCCTTGATTCGCATGTGAAACGTAATTGCCCAAATACATTCTTGTTCCCAGTTAAGATTGTTTGCAGTACTTACCGTGATGAAAGGAAACAGTTTATTGTGTTTAAAGTAATATTACAACGATGCTTGATCTCGACATGGTAATGTTTTAAATGTAACTTCTTACCTATGTTTTAAAATAAAGCTTGTTAGTGAGATAAAACCGTTTCAAAGATATACTGTAAATAGCCAACCGTTGTTTTATTTTTGCGTGACAATAATTGCTATTCACGTTGCTGTTGTCAGTTAAAACATCAGCTCTGTTTCATTTCTTGTTGTTCTGCTATTACATCCATCTTATTACTATTTGCACTTAACTGTATTTTGTTAAACGAAACATGTACTATGCCTACATACACTACACATGAAATAGCATGTGTCTGTGTTATAATCAGACTACAGCTGGCTTCACACAGAAATAAGTTGAACAGTCGTGATATATCATTGAACAATCTTCTCTATCGAGTTGCCTTCTGTGTTATTATAGCAACAAAACGCTGCTGTGGTGATTCAGTATCAAAATATTACCATCATTTCAAGACATATTTTTTAAAAAATATTTAAATGACTTCCGCAAATTTTCTCAGAAGTGAAAACCTTTTCGAAAAATAGTCACCTAGAATCAACCTTCCAGATTGCACAGCACCAAGTCTAGGGGGTTTAAAACGCTAAATATCGAATTTTGATACTCGAGGTTGGCAGAGCACATATAGCTCATTTTGTAGTTTTGTGTTTGACAATAACCAACCAAGTAAACAAACCAATGATCACATATCTGGAAAATATGATTTCCTTCGTCATTCTCTGACCACACTCATCATCCAGGAATGAAGACAGACTTTAGGCATGCATATTTAATGGTAGAACTCTCTCTTGCTGAACTAAAGCATTAGCCATCTTTGCAACCATCAAGAACTTCCCTAGGCTGCGGTTTCGCTAGATATTAGATAGGGACAGTGGGAATCTCGTTAATCCATTCGTGCGCGTCACTAATTAGATGAAGAGGCAGTTGGCCACCTTAAGGAATCAAAGTTAGTGAATAAGAAGCAACAGCTATTTAC
The DNA here is from genome assembly GCF_004210375.1 of Tachypleus tridentatus. Classification (NCBI taxonomy): domain Eukaryota; kingdom Metazoa; phylum Arthropoda; class Merostomata; order Xiphosura; family Limulidae; genus Tachypleus; species Tachypleus tridentatus. The sequence continues at coordinate 64,579,699 of NC_134836.1, read as the reverse complement.
TCCACTTCCACAATTTGAAAGTAAGACTTGAATATTAATTTTCTTAAAACTCATAGGTCAAGGTCGAAATAATCTTTTCTCTTCTTCATGAATTCATTCGACAAGCTCAATATCTGCATCAACTTACTTTAATACGTCGATGGCAAACTTTCTGATCCACACCTGAGTTTCAGTAAACTAATTAATAGCATCAAGAAAGCGAGTTCAATTATGTATACCATTTCTGCAATTACAAAAATGGCATACCAGATGTGTGGCATATTGTTGGCGGAACTGTACAGTCACATTTTACTTCACAGCTTTAAGGTTAAGTGCAGCAATCATCTTAAAATATAAGGTGCAGAGCCATAAATTTTGACTACACGCTCGCGTAGACAGTAAAGATTTATTCGACACAAAAGCGAATTACAGTTGGCCCTAAACTGAAGGATGTGTCAGCTTTTTATGACCCTTTTCTCGATCTTTTAACGCTATTGTGAATTTTAAGTCATGAACCTTCTTTCTTAATGTCATTGGCAATTCACAATTCATGTTGTTGCTGAACACAACTTTCAAAATCATTGAGCCTCCGTATATCACCAAAAGCAACAGCTTTCGAAGGCTGTTGAACTATCTCTTTACCAACCAGTTATTTTTGTCTTCATTGTAGATGCATCCATCCAGTGGTCTAACAAACACTGGCGGGCTTCCTTTACTTATGATTCCACATTCTGAACACATTTTGTTTACATTCTTGCACTAACTAAATTATGAGTGTAGCACTAAAATTTCTCTTCATTTTTACTCCTGTAGTAATATGCATGATTGAAGATACTCAACAAATAGATAGATATTAAACATTTTTAATCTTTAAGGGTCGAATGCCTTCGGTAGGCAAAAACTTTTATTATATGCTGAACATTACAAAGTACGAAGTTCAGAAAAACTACGCATATACAAAACGTAATTACAAATAAGTGATTTAATGTTAATATTATAAGCTCAATTACTGAAACTGATAGTTGAACTTTAAAACTGTTAACATTGGAAAGAATTTAGGAGTGTTTTACAGCGATAGAGGTTTGTAGATAAGAAAGGAATAAAAAGCCAAAGCTAGATTTTGAAAATTACACCTCTTGAAAGTAGTTACGGAAGAACATATCCTTCAACTAAAATGACATCCGACGTTATGGAAATAGAGGTTTGGGGGGAGGAGGCTGAAGATAATTTAGAAAACAGACATTTCAGAAATATGGGACAACATTTTCACAATGACTATAGAAATTAATAGCTGAGACTTGTAATGATCATGTCTCTAGCATGTTATGGGAATTTGAGAAACTTGTAATAACTATGTGTCTAGCATGTTATAGGGATCTAAGAAACTAGTAATAATCATGTATCTAGCATTTTTAGGGCTATGAGAAACTTGTAATAAGTCATGTATCTAGCATTCTATAGGGCTCTGAGAAACTTGTAATAGTCATGTATCTAGCATTTTATAGGGCTCTGAGAAACTTGTAATAGTCTTGTATCTAGCATGTTATAGGGTTGTGAAATTATCATATATTGTACCAAAAATCATTGGAAATTTATCTGTAAAATTTTATAGTAGAAAATTTAAACCTCTCGAGACGAAATATAAATATAATTTAAGTTTAAATCCAAAACTGTTCATAAAAATTATTGAAGAGAATTTACGCTTTGACAAAGTGGTCTAGATTAATAAAGTTTAAAGAAGTTAATGTTTTAACACTGTTTGCTTGATTGTGATCTGATAAAAAAAGAAATAAAAAATTCCAATATGAGCTAAACTTGAGTGCACGGAGATGACTGACACAATGTGTAGATATAGTTAAAGTTTGAAACTTTCCATGTCCTCCACCAAAATGGTACCAATAGATACGATACTTAGTTTGTTAGATACTGCTAGTTTCAGAATTTCTCGCAACACTACTAACAAGTATTATTAGCTGCGCATAAACTGAAAATGGGAGACAACATGAAAGACAGCTTGTCAACATTAAGCTGGTACATAGCAGCAATTGCCAAGTCTTTGGATACTATTGTCTAACCAAATAGTGGAGATATGACATACACTTTTATGAAGTATGGATTATGTTTTTACGGCGACAGGTCACAACCATAAACTCGCTGATCACAGTTCAAGCGAGCCCGACATATTATACTTAGAATGCATATAATATGGTACACCATATCGACACCAGTGTTGGGCTCGAAATGTTTCTCAGAAAGATCAAGGAGGCACAAACACTTTTGCCAAGTGGGGATATATGTTAACCTGTAATATTCTGCTAGTATAACTCTTGCGAATTTTTCTGACTATGCAATCTTTACGGTCATCAGAATGGTATCTTAAAATATATATATATCAGTATAAATATCAAGTCGTTAAAGTAATATGAAATTTTCTATCACACTGAAGTACCTAGCACATACAACATATAATTTAAGTTTTGCATAGATGACCCACAGTTTATCAAATATAAAATACGCGATATATGTATATAGCCTTTGTATATACAGAAGTCTATACAAAAATTGAGAAGTCACCTTGAGTTAAAAATAAATTATTGTTTCTCAGAGAATATTCATAATAGATAATTTTACGCTGTGTAATAATTTCTCATTGTACAATAAATTAAAACAGTGTTTAATGTAACAAATGTTTGTTCGTTTTATGATAAAGTGTCTTTCTTTGAAGAATAACGCGAAACTTTTATCCCAGTCAACAGGCCCCAGCATGGCCAGGTGGTTAAGAGACTCGACTTAATGGAAGTACAGGAGGACCTGGGTCTAATGATGGTCCATAAATTACATTCTATAATTAAGTTCTGGAAGCAAGGTCTAGCAATAAAATATCTTGAACTGAAGAAAACCAGTGTACTACTTATCTCAATCTTCAGCACAACATACAGCTGTGAATCAGCGTATTCTGTAACGAAGTTTGTGAAATCGAAGCATCGTGCAGTCCCTACAAATCAACACCTGACGTATATAATTCGTACAGCTTTGACAACATATCTGATTAAATTATCTTTAATTTTATTGTTTTACGTATATTCCTCTGTTTTGACAAGATATTACTGAGAAAACAAAATATTTTAAAATCTGTTTTTACCCATTTTTTTTTTACTTTTGGCAGTTTCATTTAATGAAAATATAATGCAAATTTGCATATTTGTTGTCAGTACTTTCGTAGTTTTTTACCGTATTAAATTCGCTCAATACAGTTAAAACAATAATCAGCCAGGATTTTGGAAACATTTGGAATACGTATGTATAGTTTGTGATTACTGAAACTAATACAAATTAACAGTCCAAAAACTACATAAATGAATAAATATTATTACTTACATGTATTTCTTAATATTTATTCAAAATGTATGTAACAATAAAAACGTGTGTGTAATATTTCTTCATATCTTGCGTCTCTCAAACATCTGAAGTTTATCGTCTCTTACGTTAAGCAAGTTTGGCAACACCTGTGCTGGCCCGGTATGGCCAAGCGTGTAAAGGCGTGCGACTCCTATTCTGAGGGGCGCAGGTTCGCATCCCCGTCGCGCCAAACATGCTCGCCCTCCCACCCTTGGGGGTGTTATAATGTGTGGTCAATCCCACTATTCGTTGGTAAAAGAATAGCCCAAGAGTTGGCGGTGGGTGCCTTTCCCTCTACTATTACACTGCTAAACTAGGGACGGTTAGCGCAGATAGACCTCGTGTAGCTTTGCGCGAAATTAAAAAAACAAAACGAATAAACTCACACTTAAATCTGTATTGCGAAATTTCTGGCTATTCATTAAAACTAGAAAATTCTCGAGTGTAATAATCAACAATATATATGTGTACTTAAACTCTGGTGTATCGTCAGTATTGTTGTGCAAGCTGAAATTACTAGAAACTCTCCTCACGCCTATAAATGTAACCAACACGACGCGATAAAAGACACCAGATATTACTGGTTTGTTATAGTTCGTATACTATAAACCTCGGAAGCTATAACTGTGGTTAATTCTCATTAATCGGGAACTTTAAATATTTGACCAGTAACATTTATAGATTTCGAACATTTCAAACCATTTTACTCCAGCAGATTCACATCTGATATTAGTATTTTTATGAAGGCATTATATACTTCAGCGATGAAAACTTGACACGTGACCAGTGAAAAATGAAAGATGCAGAACTCTAACTAGCTTGCTATTACATTTACATCAACTCAAGATTAATTTGCCTATCGTTAACCTCCTTGATAAAATACCAAGGAAGTTCCAGACCAGATAGAGGACTCGATATTGTTTTTAAGTTTGTAAATGATTATTTGTAATCGCCGTTATTCTAAATTGAATTATTAATTGTAAACTAAAATATATTTGTATTAGAAAAAAGTGTGTGTATTAATCTTGTTGGCAAATGTCATAAATTGCACACATATCGACACTTTTTTATTTGTAAATTTAAATTATCATTGAACTCGGTTTCGGACTATTTCAAGGTGTAATACGTAACAATACGAACGCACTTTTAAGTATCGGGTTCCGGACTTTGACGTGGCAGACACTTGTGTATTTTATTACCACGCCAGAACGAAACGCGTTTCTATCAAGAGTGCAAGTCATTTACGCTTGTCGAGAAGTTAATCGCAAACATGCTGGAATTAAAAATATAGAAGTTTACACTTTAAAATATGTATATATTTTCCAGGTCAAATTTGTTCGTTTAAAAATCCATTCTCATCAGTTTAAGTATGTTTTAATACGTCTCATAACAACTATTTAAACGTGATAATTTTGTGCATGAAAGTGATGTTGTGAAGAACAGGTATTTTACTTGGAAGTTGTATTTTGTTTTCCGTATTTTGTAAAAGAAATAAATCACTAAACAAACTATGACTTTCTTCGGTTTTATTTTTATTCTTCTGTTCTAGGTTCCGTGTTTATAGTGTTTGTGCTTTGTTAGTTAAAAAAAGAATTAATACAATATTATAGAAGTCATTTTTAAACAAGTTGAAAGGAAATGTCCTATATTTATGTCGCAGGTTCGAATCCCCGTCACACCACAAATGCTCGTTCTTTAACCCCTGGGGGCGTTTTATGTGATGGTCAATCCCACTATTCGTTGGTAAAAGAGTAGCCCAAGAGTTGGCGGTGGGTGGTGATGACTAGCTGCTTTCCCTCTAGTCTAACATTGGTAAATTAGGTACGACTAGCGCAGATAGCCCTCGTGTAGCTTTGCACGAAATTCAAACCAATATTCAGACAGCCAAACTATTTTAATTTTACAAATCACAGATACTACTAACTACTTTTGAACGACAAATGTATTATATATATAAGTATAAAAGTTTGCCCAAACCTTATGTGACGATATTATATGCGCATTATAATAGTAATAGAAATATATATACGTTTTAAGTCAATACATAATAGTTGACGTTCTACTTCCCTTTGAAACTGAGAATAATAAACATAATCTACAACTACCGTCAGACTCGTTTGAACTTATCTAATATAATTAAGAATGTATCTTTGTTTCTGAAATTCGAGCAAAGCTATACAACAGGTATCTACACAAGCCTTTGTTAATTCTGAAATGTAAGACGAACTAGAAGTAAGACAACTAGTCAACAATACTCACCACCAGTTTTTCACTGTTTTGATCGAGTAACTGGATTTGACCGTCACTCTCATAACGGAATACGTTTTTGCGGCAGTGGGACTTGAACTATAGATCCTCAGCTTTACACTACGCTATGTACTTGGTCCCGACCCGCCCACTTTCATTTATTAAATGTGTGTGCATATTAACGGATATCTTCCCCCTATAAAATATACTGAAATGATTGAAGTTTATTTATAGACGCAAACAGTTTGTAATGCATGATCCAAGAATGCCATGCCAATCGAGTTCTACAAATAAACAAATAATCTATTTAATACCCAACATGTTCTCAGGGTCAAAATGAGAGCACAAAATAAAACTAGTGTATTTGTAATAAACAATAGGTTTTGATTACAGACGAAATTTGCACCTAGAAAATAGATTAAAACATCTAGAAAAATACATCAGTTGACGAAATAATATCTAATATTTTCACTTAGTAACTTTAATTTAGTTCACGTTTATTATGCCTAACTGTATAAAGTAATAACATTAATTCATATAAGCGAATTCCCAAATCCAAAGTTACTGGAAAATTATATTGATTTATTCCAGTGGTAACTTCATTACACTCGTGTATTGTGCAATAACATTAAAGAACTTTAATTTTATTAAAACCCGCCTAGTCTCAGAGAAAAAGAAGATAAAATATCACAATGTTTCACACATCACTACGTTAATATGATATCATCAAACAATACCAAAGAAATACAACAGGCTAAAAAATTATGATCTTGTATAACACTGAAACAAGCATAAGCGAGACAGGATGGAAACGTTTAACACTTTTAATATGCATAATCGAACAACAACATAGCCTTCTACTCTATGTAAAAACACATTACTCCATACAAGAATGTCAGAAAACATCTCTTTTTTATTTGTGAGGAGAAAACTCATATTTATTACGACGTTTTTATCTCTAGTACACGTGGCCATAACATCTTGAATGATGTTGTTCCCCAAAACGTGAAAAGAAAAACTTGAATAAATAATAATGAAGAATAAATTAGAACGCAGTCTATACTGCCTGATGAAGGAAGTTTGCTCGAAATTTTGCGCAAAATAATCTAGAAAAGTCTTCATTTAGACGTAGCAAGTTATCCATGCATTTCATCTTGAAATCTAGGTTACTGAACCTAATGGTTACGTATGAAACCGTGCTTAGCTAAACTGTGGAGCAAAACTCAAATCCGCCGTGATGTTCTTTACTCTAGGAACACATGGTCATAACATCTTGAAGTCCAGGATGCCGAATCTAGTACTTATGTATTCACTGTTAAGGTGGCATTAAAATGTTGAATATTTGTGGATATTTTGTTTGTTTTGAAGTTAAGAACAAAGCTACGATGGGCTAACTGTGCTTTGTCCACTAAGTCTATCGAAACCCACTAGGGGCGATTATTTTGCAATTTGTGATATTTCATGTTTAGTCTTGTACACCATATGTGTATGTATTTTATTTTAATATTTAATGTGCTTGATTAACGTTTAGTCACGTTTTAAAAGTCTGATTATCATCAGCTTGATAATTTGAATTTATGAAATAACTTTACTTAAATACATATAACCAATAATATTTAACCTGTTCTTTCCTCTTAAACGTTTCATAATTGTTAATGTTAGATGAAATAATTTTTACTTATTATTAATTTTTAAAAATAAGCTATTAAAGCTGTATTCATCAGTTCAATGTGACGGCACAAAAATTAATTTAACATTTCTCGACATACGTTACTACAAGCGTTCAATTATTGTTTTGAATTAAGCACAAAGCTACACAATGGGTTATCTGTACTCTGCCCATCACGAGTATCGAAACCCGGCTTTTAGCGTTGTAAGTCCGCAGCATGCCGCTGAGCCACTGGGGGGTACAAGCGTTCAAAATAACATGTTTAATGCTGGAACAATGTTTTGATCGAGTTTCGTTTCTCCTGAGCTATCTATCTATGCGTGAGGGAGACATCTCGACAAAACCACTTATTCCATTTGAAAGCTGTTTCTTTTTCTAACGTAATTACGACATTTGTCCTGATCTACTACACCTTGGGATGTCAGTCCCACCCCCTTCTCGCCCCACCATCATGTACAACAACTACTTCATCTTTCAAACCAATTTTGTTGTTTATCTTTGCGCTCCAGTTTAATAAAATGTTTTATTTTTTATCCGTTGACGCTTGTTTTCGACTCTTTTACATTTATTTTAACAACGATGAAAAGCGTTTCGTTACATTCTACCTCTCACATTGGTTACCAGCTGGTAGTTAAAAGGCTAGAATGTAAAATCAGATTTGGAGTCTCTTTCAGTTCAAAAATGCAAATTTACAGCGCACGTGCACCTATAACAATCTACCATAGGATCTTAGATAAGATAAATTTAAGAAGTTAGAATAAATCGTAATTAACGGAAA
>NC_134836.1:64514108-64571127 GCF_004210375.1 Tachypleus tridentatus | reverse complement strand
TTATTATTGCTAATCTTTACTTTTGTACATTTACTGAGGTTAACTTTGTAGCTACATAAAGACGTGAATTTTTGTAATTATTTACCTTTTTTTTTATTATTAACGCAATTTCAAAACGGTAAGTTACAAAACACCAAGAGACGATTTTTTATTAAGCATAAAACTACATACAGGCTATCTATGCTTTCCCACCAAGGGTATTGAAACCCGGTTTTAGTTGTATAAGTCCGCAGGCATATCACCTTGGAGACGATGACCTTCACTTTCAAACATAAATTAATTTTGTTTCTTTATATGCTCGGGATTATAGAATTTCAAATTAATGTTCGGATAACTACAATAACATAAATTGACAAACATATTTAGCTAGATATCGGGTAACTATATTGAAAATGTAGTATTTAACTGTAACTTTATTTTGATTTTATTGTTTCTTTGGTTAAAATGCCAACCATGTTAATAGTGACAGTTGTTTGATCAGATTAATATTATTGTTTGTTATCATGTTAACAGCAACCAGGATATGTGTCTAGATTCAACAGAGAGGCTTTTTTGATCGCATGATTTAAAAAAAAAAACAGTCATCATTTTGTGGACGAGGTGTTGTTCTGCATGGGCTTCTGAGTTACTGCAAATTTTGCACTTTGCTGAGGTATTTCTACTTTTCTGAAACACTCAAGCCTTCTTCTTCGAAATATCATGTACTATGGTTGTTTATGACTTAAAATCCTCCTTAACAAAGGGAATCCATAAGTCTATACTTTGTAGCTTGCAATATCATATAGTTAATTCTGTACGTGAGATAACACAATAGTACTTTTACTTGACTCACGAATCGTGTCATTATAAATGTCATGATTAATGTCTTTAACATCTGTATATTTCGAAACGAATTATTCAACCATTATTTATGTAGAACACTTGTTTTGTTTTAAACTAAAGCAGTATTTCAGCTATTAAAATCCTAGACAAGCCAGTAACTGTGACAATAAGTCAGATTTAAACTACCTAAAGTATTGAAGGCCAAAGATATTTTGAAATGTTCCCACAACTTTTTCAGAACTAAAACAGGTTATAACTTTTGTTCTCCAACATAAACCTCGACGTTTTAAATTATATTTCAAAAACAATTTGTGCATGTTTAATGGAATTGTTAATTTTTGTGTTTGTCAGTAACTACATTTGTTGTTTTTTAATTGCTCTCGAACATATCTTGTACTTTCTTTTACTTTTCTTCAGATAACAAAATTGGGATTTAAAGCTCAGAATTAGCAATTTAAATAAAAGTATTAATTACTTAATGTCAGATTTAGACGTTTTAAAGAACCAACAACAATAATAGAAGTCGTATATTACAGCTCAATAACAATAACAGAACAATCATATTCAGCTTGGAAGTATTTTAAGATGTCTGATCAAACTGTTCTTGTTCACTGAAGCAAAATATGTCCAACATCAGGAATAAAACTGTTTTATTTTTATCCTGAAAACAAGCCATGCTCTCTAATTTTCATGTGTACCACTGATTGCATTCTATATTGTAAATGTGACATTTTGTGATCTTAAAAGAAATTGTCCTTCTTCACATTTTAGTTACAATTATCTTTGTTTCTTTAAGTTGTCAATCTGTGACTTTTTATCAACAATATTTATAAAATTGAAGCTTTCAAAACGTATTTGTTTGAAATTATATACTTGTTTTTTACTAAGTTCCAAGGTTTTCGAGGTAATATCTTATATCCTTCTATCAGTTCGTAATGAAACTTTTAAGTTCAGTAAAAGTATTTCAAATTAATATTTACGTATATAGACTATCAACTTTAAAAGAACCACCATTTTTGCCTCACTGTATCAGTATAGTTGAATAATGTTAGTATAAAAATGAATTTAAAAATATAGACCAGCTAATAATCAATAAATTAAAACTTCAGTTCCATCGTTAATCCAACAAACAAGTGTGTGCGCACGAGAATACTATCAACTCATGGAAAACAATAATGTGTCAGTATTTTATACGAATATAGACATATGTATTGTTCATGATTACAGAAAACCACATAGGTTCATCAAGTTTTCAACCAACTGGTAAAACCCTATATTCCAAGCTCTTTCGACAAGTGAAACTTTATCAGAGACAAACAGGTACCAGTATATTGTTGTTGGCGCTGTATTGTTTGTTTTGAACTATGCAAAGCTACACAATGGCTATCTACGCTAACCGTCCCTAATTATAAAACAGAGGGAAGGCAGTTGTCATTACAACCCGCCGCCAACTCTGGGTTACTCTTTTACTAACGAATAGTGGGATTGATCGTATTAATGTAACGATTATAACGCACCCACGGCTGAAAGGGCGAACATGTTTGGTGATATATTAATATGAGTATTATTTACCGCGAAGGAAATGAATGCTTTATTTGAAAACTATGAAACGGATAAACGAAATTTATAACAAAATAACGTTCGATAAGCCTTCTGAGTTTTTTGTTATGCAAGTGAAACATCTTGTTATCATTTAAGTGATGCACAAATAGCCGTTCATTTAGCCAAATTCATTTGTAGTTATTTTACATCATTTTGTTACAGCTCCTACTTGGAAATGAACTGCAAAGTTCAGAATTTTCTGAATAATTCGCTAGACATGGAAGAAAACGTTTCATCCATTTGGAAAGCTATAAATAATAAAAGGCCAGCAACTTACAGTTAGCTGTATTGAAATGATTAAGTATACCAGTCACTTGCAGGAAGTAAAAATAAATTCTAATCAATGCTTCATTTGCTACTTTCACCGGGACAAGGTTGTCTACCGTTCATAATTTAAACAAGTGACAGTTATCTGATGATTATATTTCGCTATAACTGTATACACTATTGTTTTGACTGAATGATCATTCACAACCTAACTAGACATATCACAAGTTTACAAATAATTAAAAGCATATTCAATAAGGCTTAGCTTATGCCAGACGTTTAGTGAATTCCATGCAAAACGCTTAATGCTTATTAGCAAGGATTCCAAGAACAACAGTAGGTGGAAGAAAATTCCTTTTCAGGTGAGTCGTACCTATATTTATATTTTCGAAATATTTTGCCTAATTCGGAAGTAGAAATCAGTAATATCAATATTACACATTAGTCAAATCATTTAGAAAAGTAGATTACTGTGGTCAATAAAATACAACCAAAACTACCATATATACATATCTAATTAACAACCGTAATACGAGTAGATGTTGAGTTGAAATTCTATGAACTGCAAGTGTAACGGATTTTCTAGTATACATTTATTTTAATACCGATGTTTATTTTAGTTAACTATATATTTAGAAACGTACCTGACTTATTTTGTTAAATGAGAATTGCGAAAGTTCTTCTTGTTCTCTAAATTTGTAGAATATATTCAGCGTAAGAATAAACAATGTATATATGCACGTGAATAACAGTGTTGTTGGACCAACTGAAGTTTCGAGAACCTCGTCTAAAGTTTATAAATCGACGTCAGGAAACAGTTTAATATTGTTGGGTCGCTACAGTCAGAATACTACAAACCTCGGAAGCTATAATTAGTTGGAAAACTACAGTCATTTGACCAGGAACGTTTATAGATTTCGAACATTACACAACCGTTTAACTTCAGAGAATTAACTTGGACGTTAGTATTTCTACGAGAGCATTGGATATCATTGTCGGAAAAAGTCAGCTTGTAAACAACGTGGGTCTAGCTATTAAGCAAAGTGTAACAATAGAATAATTATTAGTTCATTCTAAACCCAAAAAAATGTCTCCAGACCAGATAGAAAACTCGTATATTGTTTGTAGGTTTATAAACTTTCGTATGTAAATCATTATTTGTAATAACCATTATTATAAGTTGTATTGTTGATTGTATACAAAATACATTTATAGTGAGTGATTTTCTTATAACAAAGCCACAGCGAGTTATCTTCTGAGTCCCCAAGAGGATTGTTTGTTTGTTTGTCTTTGAATTTCGCACAAAGCTACTCGAGGGCTATCTGTGCTAGCTGTCCCTAATTTAGCAGTGTAAGACTAGAGGGAAGGCAGCTAGTCATAACCACCTACCACCAACTCTTGGGCTACTCTTTTACCAATGAATATTGAGATTGACCATCACATTATAACGCCCCACGGCTGAAAGGGCGAGCATGTTTGGCGCAATGGGGATGCGAAGCGCGACCCTCGATTACGAGTCGCACGCCTTAACGCGCTTGGCCATGCCGGGCCTGCCCCCAAGAGGAATTGAACGCATGATTTTAGCATTACAAATCTGTAGACTTACCGCTGTACCAGGGGAGAACGGTTGTGCTAAGAAAGAAAACTGTGTGTATCAATCTTGTTGGCAAATATCATACATTTGATATATAGATACAATTTACTTCTAAATTAGAATTAAAATTTCTGGCTATTTGAAATCGTGATATGTAATGTACGTAACATAATAAACTGAAATAAATGATAATAAGTCACACAAGAAGTAAATTATCTCAAATGTTTAAACGCAAGAGTAGCCGACTTACTACTCACTTAGGAATACTAACGGAATATAATATATCTGAAAGTAGCGGAGGAGTGTATACTGAGATAATTTTGTATTTTACTGTTTTGAAAACTGAACATATAAATACCCAGAAAATAACAAAATACCTATATACGCAAACTTCTCAAGCGTCACAGTTGATACTTCACATTTCCTTGATGAGCGATTAAGGTTTGAGCAGGTTTTTTTTTGTTGTGGCGTCGTGTATTTTATCTTTCGGTAAAAGAAACAGAGTTACAGGTAGAAGAACAACACTGAAACCCACCAATACCAAGCAGAGGGTCTCCCAGGCAAACCCAGCTTCATACCCGTACTACAAGATAAAGTTTATATATCTGGATAAAATATAAGTAACAGTAAGAATAAGTTAACTTATAACTAATCCAAAATCAATAAAGCATTGGTAATATCCTTACTTACTAAAGCACAATGATAATATTAAGAGTAACTGTTATTAGACTCATCTGTTTCAAGTACTGTTTGAATCCGCCAATCAACAATGTTTCTATTATCTTAATACCCTCTTATCTCGTGTCCTGGAGAGAATTTCAATGTCTTGTGGCGTATTTTATTCGCCAATCGTTACTTCAGTTCCTTTGTTCTTAGGCCCGGCATGGCCAAGCGTGTTAAGGCATGCAACTCGTAATCTTAGGGTCGCGGGTTCGCATCCCCGTCGCGCCGAACATGCTCGCCCTTTCAGCCGTGGGGGCGTTATAATGCAACGGTCAATCCCACTATTCGTTGGTAAAGAGTAGCTCAAGAGTTGGCGGTGGAAGGTGATGACTAGCTGCCTTTTCCCTAGTGTTACACTGCTACATTAGAGACGGCTAGCTCAGAGAGCCCCTCGAGTAGCTTTGTGCGAAATTCAAAAACAAACAAAACAAACAATCCTTTGTTCTATATACGTGTTAATCGAGTGAATTTCGCGCAAAATTACATGAGTGCTATCTGTACTAGCTGTCCCCATTTAGCATTGTAAGACTATAGTCAAGGCAGCTAGTCATAATCATCCATCGCCAAATGCTACTTTTGTATGTAATAATAATGAGATTGATCATAATGTTATAATGACCCCACGACTGAAAGGGAGAGTATGTTTGGCGAACTAGGAATTCTAGCCCGCGACCATCAGATTTCGAGTCGAATGCTCTAATCATATGGCCATGCCAGGCCATGAGTGATCAAACAAATACACCTAAGCATTTAAATTTGTGTATTACTTTTAGACGTTCACCACTTTTGACCCCAATTCTACTCTTACTTAACTTCCTAAATGTCATTGTTAATGTTAGATGACGCTTCCCTTGCATGTAAGAGCTTGCTTATTTCGAAGTCGTACTATAATTTCCTGCAGTCTATACTTCTGTCTACACATTTCATCAACTTTAGCAAGGATAGCCTTCCACTCTTCCTACAACTTCCAAAACCTACATATAAACTGAACATTTTCCCTATTACATTCCTTATATGTGTATAGTAGTCGACAGTAACCGAATTAAACCTATTCATTGCACCTAATAAGCTGGGAATTCTTAACCCCCGAAGTAGTCTTAACCATTATATTATTTACAGAATTAAAATAAATATTAGATACCATAATTAAATACCAGTGGTCTATTGTTAAAATGGTTAAGCCTATCTTTTACAATTAACTAATTTTTATATGGTATTTATTAAATAAAACAAATTATTTATTTTTTTTACAAACTTAAGTTGAATTACAACTATCATAAACAATCGGTACACGTATTAAGCCTTATCTGACGTTGTACTTCATGTTACAATACCAAAATCTAAATTAAGAGTTTATAGCTATTATTTTAGTCCCTAACCTAACTAAATCTAGATATTTTTGTTATTCAACTCCATTTTTTAAAGATAAAAGTAATAAAACAAAAAGCATTAAAAAATCCACAACATTGTAAGAATTTAGCTTTCTAACGTTTTCTCTTTTCAAATAGCACCCTTTGTCTCAAAAATATTATTATGTACACGGCGTTCCTCGTGTCATCCTGTATCACTGTGTCAAGTTTGGTGCTGATTAATTAAGAAATGTGGAAACGTAAAAGGAATAGAGATGAAATAAGAAAAGTACGATCGTGATTTTTTTCTCGGACACACACTTTGCTTTACATAGTATATTTCACTTTTTAAACGACCATTGTTATCGTGTACCATTGAACCAAAGATGTTATGTCGATATTTTTCTGTAAATTCTATATTTTCATGTTAGTTATTAAGATATTGTAATAAACGATTTTTGTGTTGAAAACAACTGAAAATTACAAAAAAATATCATTAATATATCTTTGTAAGGTATACGTTCAAAATGCAATGGAGAATTTTCCAACCATTGATTTCCATAATGGTAAAGGAGCAAATTGTCAAAATATGGCTGTTACCTTGGTTATTTGCAATTCTTTAAGCTTTATCGTGTATGCTGATACTGAATACTTTGTTTTCTTGGTAGCAAATTCTAATATCTTCTGAAAATAAGCGTTCTGAATTTTATATTTTTTCGTTCTGATGTATTGTTAATTGTAAATTTCTTCAAAAGAGGTATTATTTTACAATAATTCTACATAAAACGTGTGTATTAGACAGTTATATCAAACTGCAAGTTGTTAATTTCACAAGAAAATTAACTTAAACTTAATTGTGTATTCGTTAGAAGTACAGGGTGTTCGGAAAGTCACTGTGCAGTTTTGTAATCATATACACATGATAGTTCATGAGTATAAATATTAGAAACTATAGGCCTACATATTCGGATACCATTATTCTTAAATATTCTTTTTGTATTTATAAATAATCTTTTATTGATTTCGATTTTAAAATTTTTTGTTTCCCCTGTACTTTTTAGAATTTGTAACACTTAAAACTACATATTATCATTTAAAATACTATTGATTTTATAATACATTTTATTTTTAAAAAACTATTCCATTACCTTTATCTGAATTATTTCAAAATTTAATACCTGATTTTTATTTTAGGGAAATTGTGTCTAGGTGGATGAAAATTGTTATTACTCCTTTAAAGTTACAAAATTTAGGCAAACCTCTACTAATTATAAAAGAAGATTTGATCTAATCGATTTTACAATACGTAAGTGCAATCTTTCAGTTTTCAAAATATGATAAATATCATTAACATATCTTTTTCAGCCGTGGGGAGTTATATATTATAGTCAATCTCACTATTCGTTGGTAAAGAGTAGCCCAAGAGCGAACGGTGGATGATGATGACTAGCTGCCTTCCCTCTTATCTTACACTGCTAAATTAGGGAAGGCTTGCGCAGATGGTCCTCGTATAGCTTTGCGCGAATTTCAATAACAAACAAAACACCCACTGCCATCTTTTGGACTATTCTTTTATCAACGAATAGTGGGGTTAACTGTCACATTATAACGCTCTAGGGGCTGAAAGGGTGAGCATTTTGATATAATGGGGATTCGAACACGTGACCCTCAGATTACGAGTCAAGCGTCCCAACCACCAGGATATGTTGGGCCCTTACTCAACTGATGTGACCTGGTTTGATGTTATTTATCTTTCTGTGATACTTACAGACACGTTCTTATTCTCCATATCTCTATTGCAAAATTAGTTTACGACTTTTTAGTTGAAATAATTGAAAGTGTTATTGAGAATAGAAACACGCGAGGGTATTGACGTGCGTCAATACGCATGCGCCTATAACTATATATGTGATGTATTTTGTTTTCCTGTCCAAAGGACACCTTTTAAACTCTGGAGATTATAGTAATTTTTATCATTAATCATTTTTACATGAAGTTTGAAAAGCAAAGTCACTGACGAAATTAATCTAAAGAAATAAGATTCAGAGGGGGAATGTTGGAAAACTTAGCAGCAAGATTGGCCTAACGATAGCAAGAAATGTTGAAAAAATAGACTTGGGATTCACATAAATGGGTGATGTTTACCGAGAAATTGAAAAAAAGTAATTTTGAGAACATTTGTGCTGATCTTGTAACAGTTTAAAAAACAACAACATTCTTTTCATTGATTTAAACATTACGATTTTTATATGAAAAAAACTATAAATAAACTAAATATTTCTTGAAACACCATTAAGGTCTTACTTTGAGGAACACAAACAGACTGGCTGATGCACAGAAGGCTCCACTGTAAAATGTGATAACTGTAGATCGCGCCTTAGGAAATAGATTAGCAATCTGTGAAAGAAAGAAAATTTATAAAGCTATTTAAAAGATACAAAACTTTTTAAATCCAAATACTTTTTGTTACGGTGTATTCGATAAAGTTTCATTCAGAATTATTTCAACTAATTTATATTATTTATCTTGTAACTATAGAAATATGCTAGATTAACTATTATTATTATATTTTATGTTAAAAAGAGAATAGTAATTGGCACACTCATAAATCATTTTAACTTTTAAGAAAACTTCTTTGATTTTCTGAATAGTTTTTGTTCTTTCTTTTGACAAATCTTTCTCTTACAGTATGTTGTTTTTCTTTTATTCTACCAGAAATACACATGTCATTGATTTTTTTCTATGTCTTTCCTTCTTAAAATATTTCGTATCGCGTTTTCTCATTTTATTAATATCTTCATATTTTCTGTGAATTTTCTTATTCGTCTTCCATCCTTACCACGTAGTAACCTTCGTTTCATCTTTCCTAAGTTGTTTCCTTCTCTTCGCTAGAAGCTTTAAAAATTGACCTTCAAAACACTTATGCGTGATTGAGAATACAATACACTACATCCTTGAAATTAAAAGTTTGCAGCAGGTACTAAATCACTTGATAAACCATTCATGTAAAAGAAAATAACATATTCGTCAGCATGTAATTTTTAGACACCCGTACCTTTAAAACTGAGTTATATAACAAGGATAAAAACTCTCGGATAAATGTTTTGGATTGATGCTTCAAAGCGTCTCAAATTACACATTGTCTGTAAAAGAATTATAATTTTACCTGAATATTAGCGATACGAAGAGGAACCCCTGCCAAACACATGAGTACTAGTGCAGGAAATATCAGGAAGGAGTGGTCTGGAGAAAGAGAAAATATAAAAAAAGGCACTACAGGGTAATATTAATGTATATGTGCAACAAAAACAATAAGTCGTGTCTGCTGTCAACTGAGCATTTGAACACTAAGTAACAACATGAACTTCTGATTGGCGGGTAGCAAAAAAACGACAAAATTTACGAACTATTGAGTGATAGGAAACAATGTGATGGTTGATGGTTGAATAGCAGAAAACGACGAAGTTTACTAATTATTCAGTCACCCCAAATAGTTTGGTAGTAAAAAAAAAACGACAACTGTTTTTCTAATTATTGTGAGATAGGAAAGAACAAGCACTTATAATAAGTGCTTCTAGTTGTTCAATATTCTCGTTATAAAGAGTCTTTCTAATAGCATATTGCCGAGGGTTAATCGCACTTCAAGTATGTCAATAGAATAGTGTTTTAGGTCTAGCGTTATTCTTCCATCGGTGATAATATTGAGTTTATGATTATGTAAAAAGCCTGAAATCGAATTTATGTTTCATAAAATTCTTGCGACAGACAGCGAGGTGAATCATGGACCAATATTCCACAGACCCTCTACTGTGGAAGGGCCTCAAAATTCAAGAAAATCTGTAAGTTTACTGGAACTTTATTGGGAGGGGGGGAGGTTGAGAAGTAAGTAATGAAATTCACGTGATTATAATTTCTTTGACGATATTTCTGATGAAGTTCTTAAGTGTGACTGTATAGTATGCCAACTCTGAGATTTTTTCGTATTGTAGGAATTCTGTAGATGACGTTGCTCCAAAAGATTTTGCAAGTGATTTCACAGCCAGTAGCAATAATAATTCCTACGCAATTGATTTTCTTCTGTGGGGAGTGTTAAAAACTACATTTCTTAGAAATGCAACGTGATTTGGCTCAAAATGTAAAACATTAACACAAGTCTTACCAGGTCAACTACAAGAAAAGTTGCTTTACATGTTAAACATATCTTTCACCACACCAAGGCCCACATCTACAACGATATTAAATTACTCACATTACATTTAAATATGCATACAATAACTGAAAGTTGACACTAAATAAAAAGTTATACAAACTAAAAATAAACTTAAAGAGTGACTTAAAAATATCTGTCATCCATCATGAAATAATCACTCACTTTGGTCTTACTTTACAACTACTATCAGTTATTCCAGCATTACCCACGTATAATTTCAGAGGCACATAATTAACGATAGTATTATATACTCTTCAAAATTGAAACGCAAAAGGGATATTTTTTTATTTTAAAGAGAAATATATGTAATAACGTTACAAGCTCAGAGTATGTGATGTTACACGTGTTAAGGCACTGATTGTCAGACCAAAATGATAATAAAAGTTGTGCACTTTGAAAACGGAGGAAAACATCGGATTTTTTGCCAAAACGCATTCGTGTCCAATAAATTTGTTTGAGAGATCTGCGTGTTCTGCAAGTGCAACATGTGCAAAATCCCTATAAAAGTGACGGGTTCTCGGTTTCCATAGCTCAGCGTTAAGCCACCGACACGCAATACAGTTACGCCAAGACTGACTGAAGCACAACGCAACAACGCCATTGGTCGCTTGAAGCAGGTGAATCTCGATCAGATGTTGCCAGAGCTGTGAATGTCCACCCAAGCACCATCACAAGGCTATGGAATCGTCACCAACAACATGGATCAACTTGTGACCGTCCACGATCTGGCAGACCTCGTGTGACCACGCCCGCACAAGATCGCTACATCCGGTTACCGTCACCTTCGGGATAAAACCACCACTGCGACGTCTACTGCCTCAACCGTACCAGGGCTGCGTTGGATTTCCGATTAGACCGTACGCAACCGTCGACAAGATTCTTAGGCCCCATGTGCAACCTATCATGGTGAACGTCAACGACGTTTTCAACATGACAACGCCCATCCTCACACAGCCCGACTCACCACTGTCTTCGTGAGACACCACAACATCAACGTTCTTCCCTGGCCCTCCATATAACCAGATTTATACCCCATCGAACATCTTTGGGACGGGTTGGACCGACGTCTGCGACGGCGACAACCTCAACCGCAGACTCTACCTCAGCTTGCAGCAGCTTTGCAGGCTGAGTGGACAGCCATTCCACAGGATGTGATTCGTCATCTCATCGCTTCCATGGGCAGGAGATGCCAAGCAGTTATTAATGCTCACGGGGGGCATACTCGTTATTGACGTTGAGTGACGTTAAACTTCAACTAGTGAGCGTGGACTTTGGATGTTCAGCAGTGAATGTGCAAAGTTTTACACATATCATACAGAACTACCCGGAATAAACAATATGTCTCAAATTTTGCCTTTTGCGTTTCTTTTTTTGAAGAGTATATTTATAGATTCACTTTCGTCCGATTGCTGTTAATTTCAAAGTTAAGAGACCTGTGCAATGGTCTCATGAAGAAACGTCAATGGGTCATATTTTCAAATTGTGTCGTTCCTCCATCAAATAAAAACAGCCGAGATTTAGACCATATTTTAATAACGCATTTAATTATCAAATGGATTATTATATCGCTATTTACTTACTATTGAACATAAATGCTTTTTGCTTCACAGTTGCCATTGTAATAGGGTCTGACTGAACACGTTTCATATGTTCTTCAGTAATTCTTGTACACTGAATCCGAAAATATCAATTTTCTCCATCACACAGATTTTTCGCAAAATGTCTTTTGTTTTCTTACATAAATGAATCATTTCAATTGAAATCAGGTCACATTTTGTTATGCTTAAGATGATGACCACCACTGACTATAGATTTCTCTTGGCCAAGAGTCTCCAAACCTTTTTGGACAAGGGCTAAGAAGTAGATCTTTTTAGGCTTCGCGGGCTGGAGCAGTCGTTGTAAAATTAAATAGGGATACATACAAAATCAATGTAAAACATCACTACTCTATTTCTTATAAAAGCACATATTGAAAATATTTAAATTACACTTAATTGAGGTTCAAAGTAAATGCTCTCTACTATCCAAAATGATTCCAAATGCTCATCAGATAAGGCTGATCTGTAACTAGATTTCACTTACATCATCTTTTAGAATGTCTTCACAGAAATAGCGAGTGCCAAAAACTGAAATAAATCCACGAGCAATTTTTTAAATGAACATGTTGATCATTTGGAAGGCATTTATAGAACTCTACCAGTCAAAGAAGGGACTTTTTGTATTTGTCCTTCAACATGTTGTTGGATTAGAGATCAATCACTTCCATTTGAACATCAGGTGGCAGTTCATCAATAACATAATCAAATGGGTTTTGGAAGGTCCTTATTTATGTTACACGCTCATCAAAGTAAAAAACGCTCCTTGAACTGTAGTTTCAGTCCAGAAAGTATATCTTGTGCAAACTTGCGTCCCAAATGATGAGGATCCCGCTTCTTACTTGAACTTTTCACAACATGGAAAGTGTGTGAAGCAACTCCTCATCATTTGGGACTGATGAGTGCGGTTTCGCCTTGTAATCTAAGATTGAATTCATTCGGGTACATGGTCAATTCTACAGAAAAAATAATTTCCAAAGCCATTCCATGTTTGTGAGTAACGGTTGAGGGCGGTTCTTCTCTTTTAAAAAATTCAATCTCATTTCTAAGCTTAAAAATCGCGACATAACTTTCCCATAGCTGAGCCATCGAACTGAAGTGTAGTAAGACAAGTCGGGATATGTTGCTTCTATTTCCACCAAAACTTCACGGAATTGACAATGATTGAGTCCATGAGAGCAAATGAAGTTCTCTATTAAAACTACAGTTTCGAGGATACATAATAGATTCCAGATATTTTCCACGCAGTGCCTGCCGATGAATAATGCAGTGAAGAACCACAGGCTTTGAACAACTCACACTTTCAACAACTTTGTGGATTTATCGAACTAAGCCTTTTCCTGCACCACACATATTTTTACCATCATCTGTTGAGACATAATAACGAGGAATAGCTATGAACTCGAACATAAAATAAACAGCAGCATTCACTGACACACATTGAAGTATACTGGACAGCCGGCCCTCCAGTGGCTCAGTGGTATGTCTGCGGACTTACAACGCTAAAAACCGGGTTTCGATACCTGTAGTTGACAGAGCACAGATAGCCCATTGTGTAGCTTTGTGCTTAATTCAAAACAACAATAACTCGGCAGCCGTGAGAAGAGACACGATGTTTCAGGACACTGAGATCAATAAGTGTGATGACGTAATACTAAGTGATATGATGTTTTCCAGCAAATAGAACATGTATCGCGTCTAGATGAGCTTTTCTTAATTACGTTTTATTTTTGTTTTGTATAATATTAAAACATATATTATTACTTTAATAGACTGTTGGCGGGCCGGTTAAACCGATGAGGCGGGGGCTCTCGGCATGGTCAGGTGGTTAAGGCACTTGACTCGTAATCCGAGGGTCTCGGGTTCGAATCCCGTTACACCAAACATGCTCGCCCTTTCAGCTGTGGGTGCGTTATAATATAACAGTCAACCCCACTATTCGTTGGTGAAAGAGTAGCCCAAGAGTTGGCGGTGGATGATGAGGACTAGCTGCTTTCCCTCTAGTCTTACACTGCTAAATTAGGGACGATTAGTGCAAATACCCCTCGAGTAACTTTGCACAAAATTCAAACCAAATCAAACCGAAGAGGTGGGCTGTAATTTGTAGACTCCTACCTTAGGTCAATCGCGACGTGAGAATCTTTTGATCGTTCTAGAACCCATGTGAAACGCACCGCTAGTATACAAACGATTAAAGGACACATGATGTGTATATTCTGGATGGTATTTGTTTATGCATCACTTTGATACTATTTACTTCATTTCATTATTACTTATTCGTCGCTATTACCACAAGAGGTTGTGTAAATGGCAAAAATATGTTCTGTTATATTTATTTGTTGTGAAAGTGAGTTTTGTTTCTTCCTGATTTACAAAAAACACCTTACGTGATAGAAAAAATGAACATTACTTTCGAAATCTAAATAGCTAAGTCATGGAAGATCTGTCATTTAAACCAAAAGAACCTTTATAAAGTTTAACACTTAAAATAGCAAGTTGTTCACCACTTATACGTTCTGAAGAGTATTGATAATGACCGCGAGATTATAATATAATAATATTATTCGTTATTTTCACTCCTGAAATCTTATAATTGAAATTCAAATATATAACAATACCTTTAGTCGTGAAAGCTAACATGACCAATCCACTGGTTAGGAATGCACTGAAAAAAAGAAAAAAAGAATGCGAACTAAAATCTATAAATATATAACATATATACACTACATGGTCAAATGTATGTGGACACCCCACCATCACACCCATATGTGTTTGTTGAACATCTCATTCCAAACCCATGGGTCCCACCTTTGCTGCTATAACAGCCTCTACTATTCTGGGAAAGATTTTCACTAGATTTTGGAACATGGCTGAAGGGATTCGTTTCTATTCAGCCACAAGAGCATTAGTGAGATCGGGCACTGATGTCGGGTGAGAAGGCCTGGCTCGCAGTCAGCATTCCAATTCATCCCAGAGGTGTATGATGGAGTTGAGGTCAGGGCTCTGTGCAGGCCAGTCAAGTTCCTCCTCACCAACCTCGGTAAACCATGTCTTTATGAACCTCGCTTTGTGCACTTGAACATTGTCATGCTGAAACAAGAAAGGGCCTTCCTAAACTGTTGCCACAAAGTTGGAAGCATACAATTCTCCAGAATGTCATTGTATGCTGTAGCATTAAGATTTCTCTTCACTGGAACTAAAGAGCCCAAACCATGAAAAACCACCCCAAACCATTATTCCTCCTCCACAAAACGTTACAGTTGGCACTATGCATTCAGGTAGGTAGCGTTCTCCTGGCATCTCCCAAACCCAGATTCGTCCGTCATACTGCTAGATAGTGAAGCGTGATTCATCACTCCAGAGTCCAATGGCGGTATGTTTTATACCACTCTTAGCATTGCGCATGGTTATCTTAGGCTTGTGGGTGGCTGCTCAGCCATAGAAACCCATTTCATGAAGTTCCCGACGAACAGTCCTTGTGCTAACGTTGCTTTCAGAGGCAGTTTAGAACTCGATAGTTAGTGTTGCAACTGTGGACAGACGATTTTTTATGTGCTACGCGCTTCAGCACTCGGCGGTCTGTTCTCTGAGCTTGAGTAACCTACCGCTTCGTGGCTGAACTGTTGTTGCTCTTAAACGTTTCCACTTCACAATAACAGCGCTTACAGTTCACCGGGACAGCTCTAGCAGGGAAGAAATTTGACGAACTGACTTTTTTGGAAAGATGGCATCTTATGACTGTGCCACGTTGAAAGTCACTGAGCTTTTCAGTATGACCCATTCTACTGCAGATATTTGTCTATGGAGATTACATGGCTGTATGCTTGATTTTATGCACCTTTTAGCAATGAGTGTGGCTGAAATAGCCGAATCCACTAATTAGAACGGGTGTCGACATACTTTGGGCCATGTAGAGTATATCGCAATTGTATTTATTAGCGTCCATAACTGTAATAAAAATTACATTTTGAAAATCACAATGTATTTTAAAATGTTGCTTTGGAACTTGTAGCGACCTGACCACTAAAATGTAACTATGTTTCTGTCTCCTTGATGAAACAACAGAGAAATTGAAACACCGTGGCAGTGGCAGTCCAATATGCAAATTCCAACTGTACCGGGACTGAAATACCAGTTAAACATGAAGTCTTAGAATGGTTATATATGTACAAAATATGTCTACCTCACCGTAACCACATAATTAACCTTTCATACGTAATTAACTATTAATTAATTATTATGAATTCCTGTTATTTATTTTTCCCTGCTGAATTTCTTGCGAAGCTACACGAGATGCGATCTTGCAAGGAATACCTAACTTAGAAGTGATAAGTGAAGAAGAAGACACCTGATCCACCCACCACTAACATTTATGCTGTTCTAATTGAATAATGAGACTGATCTCCACATTATAACACCTCCCACGAATAAGTAAGCAATCGTGTTTGATAATGGAAACGAATCCGCGATCTACAGATCTTCACCAGAAGATAATGCCAGTGCTTTTATTTAGAGCTACAGATAACACAGTTAAATAAAAGAGAACTTAAATGCTAACTCACGAAAAAAAAAACAGCAATATTGTGAGCCTAAAACAAAAAAGACTCACAGTGTTCATGATTAGGTTAACAAATTAGTTTGTGTTTTTTATACCAAAGCCACATTGGGCTATCTGGTGTGTCCACCAAGAGGTATCACACCCTCTAATTTTAGCATTGTAAATCCAAAGACTTACCGCTGTTCCAGTAGGGAATGTACATAAACAACCACTAATACGGTTTCAGAAACTTCTAGAACAATTCAAATTAACTTTATTAAGGTTCTTGACACAAATTCTTAATAGTATCGCAAATGTGTTAAATAATTTACTTTCTGTATTATTAAATTGTGAAAGTAAATATGAAATAATTTTCTGAGCCTTTATTTAATGTGACATTATTCATGGTGTAATGCTCAAAACATGTGCTGCAATATCTTTAATAGTGTATAATATAACGCTGTAACTGTTTATGCATTTATTGGTATTTATACGGAATGGATAAATTGGAAAAACTCATCCTTTCAATGGGCCCGGCATGGCCTAGCGCGTTAAGGCGTGCACTTCGTAATCTGAGGGTCGCGAGTTCACGCCCGACTGGCGCCAAACATGCTCGCCCTCCCAGCCGTGGAGTCGTTATAATGTGCGATCAATCCCACTATTCGTTGGTAAAAGAGTAGCCCAAGAGTTGGCGGTGGATGGTGATGACTAGCTGCCTTCCCTCTAGTCTTACGCTACTAAATTAGGGACGGCTAGCACAGATAGCCCTCGAGTAGTTTTGTGCGAAATTCCAAAAAACAAACAAACAAACCTCCTTTCAATTGTGCAGTCTCGTTGCCCGTCTGTCAGTGCGCCGTTCAGATGGCGTTGACCAGCAGTAACCATTTCCACTTCTTTATGCAGTTATTATTGTTACTGATTATAGTATAATATTTTAAAATTATTTTTATTTGAAACATGGTGTACGCAATGTTAATAAGATGATAATATTATTATTCGGCTTTATTCTTCTCCAGTCTTCATAATGATGTTCAAGTAAGATGTTGCTACTAGTTTTCTCCAGATTCTTCAGTTAATAATTTGTGGTTACATTTGATATAAGTTAGATCAGATGTGCTGTAGTAACGTTGACTTGCTAATTATAACTTAGATATACTTGTAACACAACACAGTTAATATGGTATTAAAAAGTAACTAATACCGTTCAGGCCAACCCGAAAAAAATATTATGGCAGAATTAACACCAGCTGTAACTAACATGTAAGTCATGTTATACATGATTGAAGAGAAAAAAAAAACTATTTTTATACCGTTTACATGTTAGTTAATGAACGCCAAGTCTTTGTTGGTGGTTTGGTTTGTTCTGAATTTCGCGCAAAGCGACTCGAGGGCTATCTTCGCTAGCCGTCCCTAATTTAGCAGTGTAAGACTAGAGGGAAAGGCAGCTAGTGATCACCATCCATCGCCAACTCTTGAGCTACTCTTTTATCAACGAATAGTGGGATTGGCCGTCAAATTATAACGCCCCCACGACTGAAATGGTAAGCATGTTTGGTGTAATGAGTATTCTAACCCCGTACCCTCAGATTACGAGTCGAGTGCCTTAACCACCTAGCCATGCTGGACCCTTTGTTAGTGTACTTTGAAAAATAGAACTGTGGAATGTTGCTTTGTCAGAATATGCTACTCGTGATTAGATTGAAGTGTTTCTTATTAGTGATAATCTCAGGACCCACTATTCCCATCACATTACTTCTAAGTTAAATATTCAGTTCTGTAATATTAACATATTTGAGATTTGTACTTACTTAGTAATCAGTCTTGTATTCCTCAAACCCCATTTTTCCAGAAGAAAGCCTGAGATAACTGCAGAGAAGCCGATACAAAACGATCCAATGGTGTAAGCCAAGTTCAATATTCTGTCTTGAGCCAAGCACCCAGAAATTGTCTCGTTTGCCACCTGACGTATATAATAAATACTATTTAAATATTATTCGTTCTCAACTGCATTTTCAAAGTTTCTTTCGACTTCCACAAATAATGTCGGTATTATAGAACTTTCAACTTTTCTTTTTTTTACCCAGAGATGGTTTTATCGGCTGCACTCAATGACTCATATTATATTATATTAACAGAACTTACTTTCACTAAATAATTCAAAATATTTACTTCACAAAAAAGTGGGAGTAAATGAGAGTCATACGTGAGACAGACCTAATGCCTTATTATATATAAAAACAACAACTATCTTCTCGGTCCTGTATCCCGTTGGGACAGCGGTAAGTCTTCGGATTTACAATGCTAAATCAGAGGCTCGATTTTCCTGTGGAGACACCGCAGATAGCCTAATGTGGCTTTGCTATAAGAAAATATACCCACATTCTCTGACTTTTCTTGTTTGTCTAAAGAAACCGTAATTTAAATTATCAAAAATCAAATATAAAAAATGTTAATCAAATAATACCCCAAGCTCAACAGTAAATTACTAAATCCACTATAAAAAGTTTATACTGTATTACGTATATAGTTTCCTCAGAAGGGGAATATTGTTTCTTGTTTGGCACACACTCAAGGAAAACAGAAGTTGTTTGTTTTTATTAGTCTGAAAGATAAATTACATTTGTATTTCATAAAAGGAAGAATTTATTGTTTGGTGTCTGTGCTATGATAATAGGAAGCATAAATCGTGAGTCACGAAGATGATTTGTATTTTGTATCTATGGTTATGGACGTACGTTATTTTAGCTGTTTTACCTTATTTACATTTTTGCACAACACTAAGCAGTTCAATGTTTCCATAACAAAAGGAAACAATGACAACATCTGATGAAAGACTGACAAAATTATTTGTTTTTTAAGCTAATTTCATGTTTATTCAAAGGAAATTATTTACCCATATTTCTGTTACATTAAAGATCCATATAATTAATTTCATGGTATCATTTATAATAAACAAAAATGTCGTGAAACCAGTGTTTCGAAAGTCATGCATTAGCTTAACTTGTTTTGCTGGTTTGTTATTAAATGTAAAGCTACATAGTGAGTTAGCTTGCTTTTGCCACCATAGGTAGTGGAACACGATATTTGGATTATAAGACCTCAAGTTTACCACTGAATCACTGGCTGGAAACCCGACCTGGATAGCGATAGAAATGTAATAAATTAAATATCCTAAAAGTCAAATCTACAGAAAAAAAGCCAAAATATTTTCAAGTGTGTTTTTCATATTATTATTTTCCATTTATCTACCTTGACAAGGTATTTTTGTCAAATATAGTTAAAATATTGAATATGGTATTTTTAGTGTTAATTGATTTCGCATATCTGGCACTGCAGGTGCTTAGAATACTAACTTTGAATTCATACTTATTTTTTGCTTTTGAAGTTCATATGTCATGTTGTGTTGCAGCCTACAGAATGCTTAAGTCTTCTCTTGATTCATGTTATGCGTACGTTTTAGTGACGTCACAACAGTGCGAATTGCAACGTTAAGCTTCCTTCGTGTGATGTAATATAAGTGTCTACTGACAGACAACACGCTACTGTAGAGTTGTGTGAGCGGTCAAAACAGGTGGCCTCTCTAAGCAACCTTCGGCTCCCTTTCGGGGAAATTAACTTTGTTTAAGTTAACACATTAACATTAAACTCAATACAGCCATGATAAAGAACTACGATAAAAGTATTATTTTATTTGTTTATTTTCGATGTTATAGTACTGTAACGTTCATTTTAAAGTTTACACGAGTAAGTTGACACAATAACTTATTTCGGAAAGAAAGGCTTGAAATCTGCGGTTCACGGGTTCGAATCGCTGTCGCCGAATATGCTCGCTTTTCAATAGTGGTGTCGTTATAATGTGACGATCAATATTCTACTATTCGTTAGTTGGCGATGTGTGTTATTAACTCTTTCCTCAAGTATACTAATATAAAATTAAGAATGTCTAGTCTTCAAGCAGATTTGCACTAAATTCGAAACATGAAGAAACCAAAGTGACATATATATATATATATCTGGGGTGTTCAGTAGTTTTTGTATTGGGTAGAGGGGGTGTCCCAAAACAGTCCCAATTCATTGAAATTTTACCCTTAAAGACTCGAAGAGAATATTCCGTACATTTATAATTAGGAATATTCTTGTAAAGTTTCTGTGAAGACCTTGTTTCACTATCTACTTTAATACAATCAGTTATATTGTTTATAACACAAGTGCGGATAACAGCAATTTGTTCATTCTGTAAAACAACAGTTTCTTTTTTCAGTAATATAAACTAATACAAAAAACTGTTAGCACGTAACACACCTATATTTAAAATGAAATGATTAACAATGAATCTCACATCTTCCAGTGATATTGTCGTTCAAGCAAACGAAGGCTTAGTTTGCACCGTACAGATATGTTGCTAATTTACAGTGAAGTAGATTTTTTGTGTGCTCTCTTAAAGTAATGGGTTATTCATGGTTTACTTAACTAGCACAGAGAAATTATTTCTACTTCCTCATTTCCTTTTTAACTGGACAATCTAACCAATCTCTCACGAGTACACACACAAAAAAGAAAAAAATGGAACACCACCATGCTTTATCAGTCATGAGTGGCATATACAGTTTAATGCCGCATACTGTTTGGCTCGTAATATTATCTGATCAAGTTAGCACTGCATTTATTTTCACATTGAGAATAGAACAACAGAATATGACTTATTCTTTATGAACATTGACTGTTGATGCACGTGCGATTATTATTCTGGTCGACTGCACGTGATTTCAAATGAAAAATAAAGTAGAAGCAAACAACTAGGTTAGCTGTCTGACTAGCAACAAACCAAAACAATTCATCATTACACTGAAAACGGTGTAGTCCAGATGAGGATTCTCACATCAGCGTGTCAGAGAAAACAACTGTAATGGAAGAAGATACAGAAACAAAAGGAATACCGAATAATAATCTTATACAATACTCTACAAACGGATTACAATCCTACTTCCTACAGTATCTTAACAGTTATATTTTCCAAATTCCAACAGTACTCTAATAGTTATACTTATAACAACTCTTACAGTATCCTAATAGTTATATTTATAACAATTCCTACAGTATCCTAATTGTTACATTTTTAAACTCCTTACAGTTTTCTAATAGTTTGCGTCCGTATGATGTACAGCCCGGCATAGCCAGGTGGGTTAAGGCGTTCGACTCGTAATCTGAGGGTCCGGGTTCGAATCCCCGTCGCACCAAATATGCTCGCCCTTTCAGCCGTGGGGGCGTTATAATGTGACAGTCAATCCCACTATTCGTTGGTAAAAGAGGAATCCGGTTGGTGGTGAGAACTAGCTGCCTTCCATTGAGTCTTACACTACTAAATTAGGGATGGCTAACGCGCAGGTAGCCCTCGCTTAACTTTCCGCGAAATTCAAACAAACAAACCGTATGACACTACGTATCTGATATCTTGAGAGGTGCTTCTTATTTCAAGCTTTTTTTTAAATAAGCTGACTTAAATTAATTATTTTTTACTCTTCATAATTTTACCAAACAATAACAGTAAGTTTACGCCCGTAAACAGAATAATTTAAAGGGAGTTCCAATTTGAAGTAAATATTGTTTTTATATTCTTCTATATAGATTAATTATAATATTGTGTATAGGTATTCATAGCTTAAGCACAACTTTTTCAATCCAACGAATAGTTGGATTGAACGTCACATTATAACGCCCCCACGGCTGAAAGGGCGAGCATGTTTGGTGTGACGGGGATTTAAACCAGCGACCCTCGGATTACGAATCGAGTGCCTTAACCACATGACCATGCTGAACCCTACATAGTTTTTAACTTGTTCGTCATATACCAGTAATTGTATTTGGACGGCAAAAAATATTCTTACATTACTTCAATCAATTTCATAATAGGCGCTTCATTTTATTCAGTAATAAGTGTCGAAGGTCAAGTACATACATATATATCGTACACTGTGTAACCTCGCGAGCCAGGCTCTTACTCATGTAACAAATACTTTTTCAAATTAGTATAATTTTTAGCTCCTTCCTTGTATAAAATTAAATTAATTGGAGAACACCTAAATTTTAAATCCTCAAACATTAACTATAATTAACTCTTATTCTGTCGAGAACGCTTTCATGTTCCTCTTGTTGGTAATGTACAACAATACGCAACGTTGCTTATAACAACAAAACTATAAGCTAATTGTTCCTAGGCCAACTATGAGGTGTACATTGAATGCTCAATATTCATGTTGACTTGTTAGAAAGGTCTGTTTTTCACTCTTAATTTTTGACAGCCTCGGTGATGTAACAGCAAAATAGCTTAATTCGGAAATTTTATAATACTGAGTTGTAGCCAAAAACAAAATAAAATTTACGAAGTAGTTTTTGAGGTAAGCCTTATATTACGTTTATTTATTAACTTAAGGGGGCCTGGCATGGCCAAGCGCGTAAGGCGTGCAACTCGTAATCCGAGGGTCGCAGGTTCGCGCCCGCGACGCGCTACATGCTCGCCCTCCCAGCCGCGGGGGCGTATAATGTGACGGTCAATCCCACTATTCGTTGATAAAAGAGTAGCCCAAGAGTTGGCGGTGGCCTTCCCTCTAGTAGCCCTCGAGTAGCTTTGTGCGAAATTCCAAAACAAACAAATATTAACTTAAGACTACCAACAGGTCTACTATTACTAACGTTATAGAATCAGTGTTTATAAGTATTAAGCGGTAAATAAATGTTAGTTAATAAATTTTCGTTTCGTATTTTAACACATATTATCTAGTCGGCCTTAAAACATAAAAGATAAACGTTTATTACTACCAAAAATAATTTATCCTTTGTACAATTAAAAAGTTTGTTTGTTTTGTTTTAATTTTGCGCATAGCTACACAAGAGCTATCTATGTTAGTCATCTCTAATTTAGCAGCGTAAGACTAAAGGGAAGGCAACTAGTCATCACCACCCACCACCAACTATTGGGCTACTCTTTTCCCAACGAATAGTGGGATTGACCGTCACATTATAACGCCCCCACGGTTGAAAGGGCAAGCATGTTTAGTGCGACGAGGATTCGAACCCGCGACATTTGTGAAGGTATTTGAAAAGTTTCAAATAGTAAATAAGCGTTAATTACTAAATATTATTTTGGTATTTCAACACATGTATTATCCACTTTGCCTAAAACCAAAAATAAACGTTTATTTGTACCAAATATCTTTTATCTATTATACAGTCGAAAAAAAATTGAAATTTGTGTCGATGTTTGTTTATTTTGAATTTTAAGCAAAGCTACATGAGGGCAATTTGCACTAGCCATCCCACTTTAAAAGCGTGAGACTAGAGGGAAGGTAGCTAGTCATCATCACCTATCACCAGCTGTTTGACTACTCTGTTACCATCGAATAGTGGAACTTATCTAAGTTTATAACGTCCCCACGGTTGAAAAGGCGAGCATTTTTGGTGTGACGGAGATTCGAACCTGCAAATCTCAGGTTATGAGGCGAAAGTCTTAACCTCCTGGCAATGCCATGCCTATCTGTGTGTCGAAATGTCCGCACTATGTTTTCTACATCCTGACCTAGAATACAGTTAAAAAGTTTAAGAATACTATTTAAGACTGTTTCAAAGTTCACATGTACTTTTATCACGATAACATTTCGTTCTTTTTGCATAGTTTTACTGAAAGTATAGCGATTAAAATTGCTTTGAAATTGATGCACTATGTGTATATTAGGTACATCTTGGAGATGCGGTTAAGTTTTATAATTGTCCTTCATATTTCAACATAGTCTCCCGTCACTTTTGTGCGCTTTTATACTAGTCACTTTCTATTTTCATTCCCATGACACAGCGAAGATTGCTCGTGCTCAAAACCACACGTAGCCGTTGGATACGCACAACTGTTTCAGCTTAAGTTTAAAGCCAGTTATAATTATGAGAGTTCAGGCAGCGTAGGTGTCATATTTAGTTATTTTTAGAAGCGAGAGTTTATTGCAACTTTGTTTACGTAATTGTTTACGAATGATACATGGTGCAGCGTGCACTTTCAATTGTTATATTGTAGCGTCAAGTTACGAGAACTTTCAAAATTGTTGTTGTTGTTTTAATTGCATATCATTGCATCAGAATATCCAGTATTGCATGAAAAGTTCTAGACTTCCGTCAGGATATAAATACATGTCGAAAAGTTATTATTTAGGTTTAGACTACGTGATTGTGAGTTTAGTAATAAAGAGCATAAAGTGGCAATTTTAAAGTAAAATTATCACAGATTGTATTGTAATAACATAGCAGAGAAGAATAAACAGTATTTTCAACTGTATTCTGAAGTCATTGAAACAGTCTGTATATCGTTTGACGAAAACAAGAGACTCTGAATTGAACTGTGATAACCAACAGCACGCCGCTAGTACAGCGGTATATCTCCGTATTTCAACGCTAAAATCAGGGGTTCGATTCCCCTCGCTGGGCTGAGCAGATAGCTCTTTGTGGCTTTGCTATAAGAAAAAAACACACGATAACAAACATTTGTTTATACGTTTATTGTCATAGTATATTA
The DNA here is from genome assembly GCF_004210375.1 of Tachypleus tridentatus. Taxonomy (NCBI): domain Eukaryota; kingdom Metazoa; phylum Arthropoda; class Merostomata; order Xiphosura; family Limulidae; genus Tachypleus; species Tachypleus tridentatus. Next base: position 64,545,874 of record NC_134836.1, on the reverse strand, counting down.
GTTTGGAGCAAGTGGACTGTGTTTCTGTCTGTTTACTGTTGAAACTGATCACTAACAGGTCACAAACGCCCAGTATAAAGAATCCACTTTACAAAATCGGACAAAGCAATATGGTTTCGGTTAAACCCAAAAATGCTCATCTTTCATCAAATCTATGCAATATATAAAACACTAGATACCATAAGCAGCTGCGCTGATGTTATAAGTATAACATTTTTACAACACACAAATTGAAAGTTCAGTACATACCTGAAGTTATTTATGCCCAACATGTTGACTATTCAATAACTATATTTTATGCTCTATAAGAAATAACTGATATTTTCATCCCTTAACGGCATTTATAGAGTATCAACACAAAACAGAAGTAACTGTATCTGCAAGAATTATTTCTACACGAGTAATATTTAGAATTCGGACTAACGTACAGCTGTTACGTGCATTATTCTGTATACCTGTCCGTCTCACGGTCAAAATTAAGAATTTAGATACTCCTCTTTAGTAGTCAACGAATTTTGGAGACAGAAAATCAATATATTCTAACATTCTCTTATTGCTCAAATAAATAAAGAAACGTAAACATTTAACGCAAATCACTAATTCTCAAAAGAACAAAAAATAATATATAAAAATTGGTAGTTTCTGGCGATTAGAGTATTTTATGATATAGTAAATATTACGTATAACGTGATTAAAATACGTTAAAATCTTAAAAACGATTTATCAGCTTGTTGTTAAACACAGAGCTATACAATAGGCTGTCTTTACTGTGCCAATTACGGGTATCGAAACCTAATGTTTCGCATATAAGTCTTTTTTCATACCACTTAGCAACTGGAGAGCTATTAAAGGAAGAACATTTAATAAAGCTTAGAACACCAGCTTTACTTCTGTACCGTCCCTCAAGTGTATTGTTTCGTGCCAAAAAATCAATATTTATAGAAACAAATATTTTTACTTCTTGCTTTCCAAGTTCATATATCATTCTGTGTATAATTCTTTTCATGATCCATGGCATGAGTATGTTTTCCTTACCTTAAAACACTACGAATTGCAGCGTTACACACCCATCACATGATGTCATTTTTATTCTAGTCACAAACTAACAGATAACCAAGTATTTTATAGTAGTGCGAGTGGTTATTACAAAATAATACAGTGAAAGATTAACTGTGCAACAGTACATCTTCAATCTGTACACTGGAAGTAAATTATCAAAGATTAACTATAGAAGAGATATCTGCTATCTCTAAACAGGAACAAAATAATCAAAGATTAACTATCCAATAGTATACCTGCTATTTGTACACAGGAGCAAAGTCATGAAAGATTAACTATATCTCAGTATATCTGCTATCTGTACACAAGAACATAGTTTTGTAAGTTTCACTATACAACAGTATATCTACTATCTGTACAAATGAACAAAGTCAAAAAAGGTTAACTATGTAACAGTACATCTGATATTTGTACAGAGGAACAAAGTCATGGAAAATTAACTATGCAATAATATATCTGCTATCTGAACACAAGAACAAAGTCATGAAAGATAAAGTATAAAACAGTATATTTCCTATCTGTACACAGGAATAAAGTCATGAAATATAAACTACACTACAATATATTTACTGTCTGTATAAAGGAACAAAGTCACAAAAGATTAACTACGAACAGTATACGTGTTATTTGAACACAGGAAGTAATTCATAATATATCTGCTACCTTTAGAATGGAACAAAGTCATGAAAGATAAACTATACAACAGTATATCTTCTTTCTGTACAAAGAAACAAAGTCATGAAAAATTAACTATGCAACAGTATATCTGTTATCTATACACAAGAATAAAGTCATGAAGATGACCTAGGAAGGTCGAAATGTTTTTCTCTCCTTATTAGTGAAATTGTTAATACCCATACCAGCCATTCTGAGATACATTTTATTCCAACTAAGTTTCGTCATCAAGAAAGCCATGAAAGATTAACTATACAACAGTATATATGCTATCTGTACACTGAAACAGATGTTCCATAGTTAACATTTCCTGACTTTGTTCGTGTGTACACATAGAAAGTATATTGTTGCATGATTAATCTTTCATGACTTTGTTTCAGTGTACAGATAGCATATATACTGTTGTAACTATCTGTAAACAAGGACAAAGTCATTAAAGATTAACTACACTAGTGATATCTGCCATCTGTACACAGGAATATTAGTAATCACTAATTCACTTACCGTGAATTTCTAGATTGTGACAGGATTGCTCGTATGTTGTAAAACAATGATAACAATGGGCTTCGTGAAGTAAGTTTACAGGACCTGTTTCCTGATGTTGCTTGTTCAACTCGTTAGAGATTTGGTAGCGGTCAGGAGAGTGAAAACAGTAATTAATGTGTTCATTACTAGACGTAAAGTTTTTGTTTTTTTTAATTTCGCACAAAGCTACTCCAGGGCTATCTGTGCTAGTCGTCCCTAATTTAGCAGTGTAAGACTAGAGGGAAGTCAGCTAGTCATCACCACCCACCGCCAACTCTTGGGCTACTCTTTTACCAACGAATAGTGGGATTGACCGTCATATAATAACGCCCCCACGGCTGAAAGGGCGAGCATGTTTGGTGCGACGGGGATTCGAACCCACGACCCTCAGATTACGCTTGGCCATGCCGGGCCCAGACAAAGGATGTGCTAATTCGGGAAATATTAATACAGATTCTCTCGTGCTTCCACTGGGACAGTTTTATTGCTTGGTAGTATATGAATGTACTAGTGACACTCTTTAACAATGTGTGTTATAAATCGTACCATTAACCTACACAACTGTGATAGGTTTATATTGAAGACGATACGGCACAAGTGGTGAACTAACAAGGTACACGGCCAACTCAACAGTTCTTTGTAACCTTCTTAGATGGCATGACACTGATAGATTAATAGAACACACTCGTATACTGTTAACGTATGAGAAGTATACCAAAACTGTAAAGAAATATTTACTTGGTGTCATTTGTCAAATCTCATTCTGGTTGGTTTGTAACCAATACTATATTATCAACAAAATTACTTCATTAGTTGTAATCGGTGAAAAAAAAAAGTCACTTCTAATATATAAGTTGATTTTATCTCTACTTTTTGTTTGAGCGAAAACTATTTAGGTACAATACAACTTTTTGCAGTTCTTTTATCAGGTCACTATCCAATACTCTGCGTTTTATAAGATGACCTAATTTACTGCACTTATGGTACCAGTATATTTCTTGATTTAAATCAATTAGAAACCTGGTTTTGAAAGTCTGATATGTGATGTACATTGCGACATTTTCAACCATTTCAAATAGATTTACAAACAAATGTAACTTTTTCATTAAAACGATTTACATTCTCCTGATGCCTCGTTTTTCAAGTAAAACTTAAATAATGAGGTACTTTTAAATGTAATTCTTAAACACTGTTATTTCAACCTTCTTTAGACCGGTTTCGCTATATTATATTGTAATGTGTGTCAGTGTCATTTTCAAACACGTTACTTATCAGCCCAAGGTTGTATACTCTGCTGTTTAGCTGGAATTATTGAAGTATTTTACTGATCACGTTTAAGTAGATATTTAAGCTAACTTTACAAATTTATTTCGCACGTGATATTGATAGCTGTATTGCAAAATGTATGCCCACTTTAAGACAGTTAATATATGTGTGTGCGTTTAGTATCATATTGGTAAACCATGGTTTTATGAAAATATTTCGATAATGCATGAGATAATTAGCGAAATTTTCATTCACCTCCATTATATCACGTTTAAATATGAAATATGATGCCAGGCTACATATTTTAAGGCCCGGCGTGACCATAGGGTTAGATTGCTCAATTTGTAATATGAGAGCCGTGTCGGGGGTGGGATCTCAAATCCTCCTCACATCAAATATGATCACCCTTTCAGCGGAAGAGGGATTATAATGTGACAGTCAATTCGTTGGTAAAAAGTAGCCCAAGAGTTGGCGGTAGGTGGTGATGACTAGCTGCCTTCCATCTAGTCTTACACTGGTAAATTAGGGACAGCTAGCGCAGATAACCCTCGTGTAGCTTTGTGTGAAATTCAAAAAAACAAATGAAAATATTTTAGGTTAAATTTCTTAAACAAAACAAGAAGAAATGAAAAGTGTGATGAATTTCAATTGAAGAGATATGCACACATAAAGATGGCTTAAGTCTAATACTGCTTTACAACATTAAGAACAGAAGTAATTAAAATCGTATCCCGAAATGTTTCACAAAACTCATTTTCAGTATGATACATCAAAAGTTATAATTTCATATTTGTGTAAAGACTATCATCGAGGTTAAAACATATTTTATTACATTTTGTTATGTTAGCATTTTACTCTGAATTTTACGTTAATTTCACATCACAAAAATATTTTTCATCTAAGATGTAAAGAAAAACATAATTTTGATAGAGAGAAAAGTGTGTGTGCTATTCTGTTCACTCGTTAGAATACGTGGTAAAAGGAATGCAGTAATGAAGTGAAAGGTGCTTGTTAATAAAAGCCTGAAAAGTTCACAAATAAAAACTGAATGAAATTTGCGCAACTATTGACAGGAACAGTTCCAAGATAGTAATCACTAAGTTATACGGACCTACGTACTGATCAGAACATATCTCATTATTTCTCAAATAGTTACAGAAAAATATTTTAAACAAGGTAGAGAATATACATATAAATATAATAGGAAGTGAAGGCTATACATAATCAATTGTCATTAAAGCGATTTGTGTGACGTACGAAGAGAGCAAAGTACCAACATATGTTGCTTTCATTACATGATATTCACATGAACCAAATTTTTGCTTCATATGTGTGTGTGTTTTTCTTATAGCAAAGCCACATCGGGCTATCTGCTGAGCCCACCGAGAGGAATCGAACCCCTGGTTTCAGCGTTGTAAATCTAGAGACATATCGCTGTACTAGCGGGGGCCTTAGCTTCATGGGATCTGATCAGTTCTCCAGTGAATCTACAACACTGTCATTTAGTCACCTAGATCACATCTAATATTCTATATGTGTTCAGAAAAAGTTAGAAGACTAGACATCGTTAAACAGATGCGCTACGTGCTCGACATTCTACTGTTCTTGTTTCTGAGTGGTACTAACTATATTAACATCACATAGGGTCAATAACTGATCCTGTGTCATAAAATATCTAAAGGAAGTGTACACCTAATGCAACTTGCCGTGACTAGAGCTCAATATTTCTTGTTTCCAGTTATTGTTACGTTCTCGATGTAACAGGGTGGAACTGCTTGTGTCTGAGAGACATTTGTGAAAAATATGACATTGCCTTGCTTTGACCCAATAAGTACCAACAGTGATATCATGAAGACAAATTTTAAACTTATTTGTTTCGATGAATAATCCTATGTGTCTTGACCAGAATGCACAATGCAAAAAGGCCCTGCATGTAAAGGCGCTCGACCCGTAATCCGAGGGTCGCGGGTTCAAATCCCCGTCACACCAAACATGCTCGTCCTTTCAGCCGTGGAGGCGTTATAATGTGATGGTCAATTTCAATATTCATTGGTAAAAGAGTAGCCCAAGAGTTGGAGGTAGGTGGTTATGACTAGCTGCCTTCCTTCTAGTCTTACACCGCTAAGTTAGGGACGGGTAGCGCAGATAGCCCTCGTGTAGTTTTGCGCAAAATTAAAAAAAAACACAGTGCAAAAACAATTCCTTTATCAACTCTACTTAACATGTTTAGTTTGACGTTATCCAAGGCTCACCATTTTCCTTAAATCTATTTACAGACTATACAACCCATTTATCCCCATCCTAGAATATGTTCTTTTACTTCTGCTGGATAGTAGTTTTGCATCTTGTAGAGGTAATCTCGTATTGCAATTTTGAAGCCCATAATTTACAAGAATACTATTATGTGTGTTTGTGTGTTTTTTCTTATAGCAGAGCCACATCGGGCTATCTTCTGAGTCCATCGAGGGGAATCGAAACCCTCATTTTAGCGTAGTAAATTCATAGACTTACCGCTGTATACTGTTATGAAACTACAAACAACAAAAAATAAATCTCCCTTTAAAGATGTTTCATGATTTGTATTATGTTTGATGACATTGTAATTTTAACAAGAGGCAACATCTATTTGACCAACAGTGAAGTAAAATCCTGTGAAAATGAAGTTGTATTTCTAGCCATTATGAGCACCATGAATGGCCTATGTTTGTGGACACATTCTGTATTGAAAAACATGCTTTCCGCTCTTCTGTATGTAATATCTGCACCTTTAATTACAGAGACAGCTATATTCTTACCATCTGCAAATATTTTCTGGGAAATTAGCCTTGTGTGATTCCAAATGAATATCTTTGTCAACGTTTGTGTGCTGAAGCTAGGGATACGATAGCAAAAAGTATTCATAAGGACCTTTTTCACTTTCTGATTGCTTGTGAAACCATTGTGAATCAGCGATCGATAGTATATTCCATGGCATCATGACAGGCATGACTTTTAAGAATTGTTTGGTAGTAATGCAAAGTATATTTGGTCTATACATTTAAGGAAGTACACATGCTTCTCAGACACGTGGCTACCTTATTGATCTCCGGATTAGATAATTATAATAAAATTGTAAATATCGTAGGCCTTGTACCCACTGTTTACTCTCTCACACTCTGTACTAGCTGTAAATTAATTGTCCCGTTAAATTTATTGTATGATATTCTATAAACTGCTGTAGAACTTTTTTCTTATTCTACGTGTTTCTTATAAGGTACAAGAATAACAATACCTTGGTCTACAGGCATGGTTGTGTATACATTTTCACCGGCAACGACCATCACACTGTTTCATATAATGATATAATACAACCAGAGACTGTATTAAATTTTCTGATATTTATGCTAAGAGTTGGAAGCAAGTCTAATACTGATCATACAAAACTCAATCTGAAGGTTCTAAAGTCTATGTTAAATGTGTGACAGTTTCTGTGTTAGGTGATGTTGGTAACCTGTTGTCTATGTTAAATGTGTGACAGTTTCTGTGTTAGGTGATGTTGGTAACCTGTTGTCTATGTTAAATGTGTGACAGTTTCTGTGTTAGATGATGTTGGTAACTGTTGTCTATGTTAAATGTGTGACAGTTTCTGTGTTAGGTGATGTTGGTAACCTGTTGTCTATGTTAAATGTGTGACAGTTTCTGTGTTAGGTGATGTTGGTAACCTGTTGTCTGTGTTAAATGTGTGACAGTTTCTGTGTTAGGTGATGTTGGTAACCTGTTGTCTATGTTAAATGTGTGACAGTTTCTGTGTTAGGTGATGTTGGTAACCTGTTGTCTATGTTAAATGTGTGACAGTTTCTGTGTTAGGTGATGTTGGTAACCTGTTGTCTATGTTAAATGTGTGACAGTTTCTGTGTTAGGTGATTCCTGTTGCATTTGTTTATGACATCAAGACAACATCTTTCAAATTGAAATTACTTTTTCCAGCTTTAAGACACAGTAAGACCAACTCGAGGTCCAGCAATGGAAACATCTGACTGGTAAATAAGATGACCAATAGTTCATTGCACTTTAGTTTAATATTATTTTCAAATAAATATAACTGACTGTATTTGTTGAATTTATGTCTCTATCTATTTTTTTGCTTGTTTTACATGATATTCAACCCACCAATCGCTGAAACCTCTTGTCATACAGAAATTGATATTGGTATTCCAATATTCCTTTGACTTGTAGTTATTATTACACTACTATAATTTTTTATTACTTTTATTATTTTAGTTATTACTATGATTTTTAGTGTCATGACCAGAATTTAATCTAATTTGAAATGCAATCGTGAGTGACAGGTGAGCACTAGAGGTTTACCTACCTAGTTCTTCAGCAGCAATGTTTAGGTAGAGTGAAGAAGGTTATACAAAGACTTACAATAAAAGTAAATAATAAACCAAATTAGCTTGAAATTAACACAAAGTGCCCTCTATCTCTGCAGCTCGTGACTTGTTTCCAAATTTTCAAGTTCCTCTTGCCACTCTGACATTTTTGGCAGTGATTTTTTGTCACATCTTTAATGGAGCTGAAGTAAGAGATACCTGAGGAAAAATTGTTGTTCATATGATAGAGTCAAGAACAAATGTATGCTTGTCATTGAAGCTAGGACCATTGAGATAAGACTTTGTAATGAATTAGCTATATTATATTGTATGTTTTCCCAAGTTATGTCATATTATGATGTGAAGCAAGCACTAGGTTTAGAAGGCGTCTTTAATTTGTTTCACTTTAAGAGTTTTATGGATAAAAGTATTATAACTTATCATATAGTATTTATGTATGTTGAATGTTTAACATCAGTCTTGTGGAATGTTGTTAATGAATTGTGGATTTTTTAGCTATATTGATTTGATTCATTATCCTATTTATCCCAGGTGTGGTGAAATGTATAGCAACAATAAATACATGTTTATGTTTAACTTAAATTTAGAGTTAATATTTAATTCAACTCAAGGGCTACAGTCTGTTTATTTGTACCTAAACACAAAGCTACACAATGGGCTATCTGTGCTCTGCCTATCACGCGTCACACACCAAACATGCTCACACTTTCAGCCGTGGGAGCGTTATAATGTTACGGTCAATCTCACTATTCGTTGGTAAAAGAGTAGCCCAAGAGTTGGCGGTGTGTGGTGATGACTAGCTGCCTTCCCTCTGGTCTCACACTGTTAAATTAGGGACGGGTAACGCAGATAGTTCTCATGTCGCTTTGCGCGAAATTCAAAACAAACCAAATCCATCAGGCTTATCGAAACCTGGTTTGTAGCTTTATAAGTCCGCAAACACACCGCTGTACCACTAGGAGGCCTGAACGAATTAAATATGTATTATTTAATATATTCACTAGAATTTCGTTCTCTTCCCTTCTCCATTTTTTTTCACATAATATTTCATCCTTGAACCACTAATGTTGGAGTGCCTCATTTTTGGTCATCACCCCCCCCGCCAATTCTTGGGCCACTCTTTACCAACAAATAGTGGAATTGACCGTCACATTATAACACCCCCACGGCTGAGAGGGCGAGCACGTTTGATGCAATGCGGATTTGAACCTGCGACCCTCAGATTACGAGTCGAGCACCTTAACCACCTTGCCATGTCGGGCCACCTCATTTTTGTATCGCCATTCCTATAAACCAGGAATGCTATGCCTATCTAACAGACATTTCTTAAACAAGTCACTTCTGAATATCTACAATGTGATGTTTTTTGTGAGAAATGTGGAGATACAATGTAACACCAAGTCTGTGAATTCTGAATTTTCAGTGGATGTTCCTTCATCCTTCATTTCCGTAACTTTCTATTTTTTTGTTATTTTAAATAATGTCTGTTATAGAAACTTATACTTCTCATTAATGTATGAGCTACTGTCTTTATCCAAAACAAAATCTTACACAAAACACATTCCAAACTGACAAAATTGACTTTTGATATCATAACACATGACCTGACATGGCCAGGTGGGTTAAAGCGTTCGAGTCGTAACTTGAGGGTCGCGGGTTCGAATCCCCGTCGCACCAAAGATGCTCGCCGTTTCAGCCGTCAGAGCATTATGATGTGACGGTCAATCCCACTATTCGTTGGTAAAAGAGTAGCCTAAGAGTTGGCGGTGGGTGGTGACGACTAGTTGCCTTCCCTTTAGCCTTACAATGCTAAATTAGGGACGTCTAGCGCAGATAGCCCTCGAGTAGCTTTGCACAAAATACAAAAATACACATCCATAACATATTTCTTGGGTGTGTACCCAATATTCAGATCTAGACTTTTTTTATAAGCATAAATGAGGCAACGTAGGTCATAATTGCATAATTTTCACATTAGAATCATTAACAGTATGAATCAGCTTATTTACATGTAAGTATAAAACAATGTAAAAGTCTTACGTACGTCAGGACTAACCACACATAGGCTTTTCCATTAACATTATGAATGCTACTCGGAAGCATCAAATATATATTTTCTTTCCGATAGTGTATTGAATGTCTACGTTTCAGCAACCAGGTGATAAGCAACAGTGGAGCTCTGTTTCAGTTGTACACAGAAAGAATTAATGTATAGATTCTAGTACTACATCCTGTTGGCACAAAGAAACATTGGTAATCCCGATTGTTTTTATTAACGAACAAATGTATTTTTATCATTACCAACAAGGCTTGAAACCATTTTAATTTTCATCCCATGTTACTGATGTTTAATGCAGTGAGGCATTTCAGGCCGTTAGAGATAAGTTAAAATGCCGAGTATTTTAGGCATCTAAAGATACATTACAGTCTAAGATATTTTAAGCCTTTAAATACACCCATCCAAAGTGTCATTGTAGAGACAATTGTGAATTTAAAAGAGTAATGAAGAGGCAGTTACTCAACATATTAAAATATTGATTGTTAGTGTATGAAATGAAGATAATACTACAACTGACTGATCAAATTGCTAGTGAATAACAAAATGACATAAGTGGTGTATATAATAATTATAATTAAGTTCATTATCAATGGTGTATTTGTAAAGTATTTACCAGTTATAGATGTCAAAATTATATCTTGGAATTTGGAACTGTAACTGAACGAGCTTTACGCTTACTTTTTATTTTAGCAGATTGGCAAAATTTACCAAACATTTATGTAATCTTAGATCATATTAAATACATGGCCTAGGTTACTTGTCTAGGTGCTTTTCCTACCTCCTTTATTGGTTCTAAGATTGTGAGTTCTTAATCAGGTTTGCTGTTTATGAAGAAAGCTAGTGATTTATATATTAGTAGAATGGCTCCAACTGCGCTGGAGGTTTAAATGTGTTTTAAGTTTTGTATTTTCAATTTGCTAGGCCTATGTTTCGATTGCTTCTTTGGTTCTTTTATCTTTATTCGGGGAACATTTTTAATTTTACTAATATTCAAGCGTTTAGCAGTATGTAAATTTAAGTGGCCCAAGCGTGAACTAGTTATTAGTGTGTCCAATGCTGCAAACATATGCTCCATACGTAGGTATAATAAATGCACTATAAAAAATATTGCCAGTCTGCACTATTAAGTAAGGCAAGAGTTTACAGTGAGTTGTGTTGAATAACTGCCTTCCATCTATCCTCTAACACGATTTTCTAGTAACGATATTCAGTATTTCACAGAAATACTAACGTCTGATGTTAACTCATTGAAGTTTAACAGTGTGTAATGTTCAGAATCTATAAACGTTCCTGGTCAAATTCTGTAGCTTTTCGATTAATAAGTGTTAAACACAATTATAGCTTCTGAGACTTATGGTATAGTGGGTATAGCTGACAACACAAAAATAATCTGTCTCTTGGCGCGTCGTTTCACATAGTTTAAGGCGAGACTCTCGAAGGTTCAACAATGCTTGAAAATACGATGGCGTTTTCGTAAAACAAATATTGTTGAATCTTGCTCTCGAGAATCTTTTACAATTTTGGAGAATAGGAGGGACTTGTGTAGGACATATCCAATAATATACACCACATGCATAAAAATAAATGTATGGATTAAAATAAACGTAGAACGGTAAATCCGTTACATTATATATTTCAAGAGAAATTGTGATCCTAAGCATTATATCATAGCAATTAAGTTCATTTTTTTTTCTTCCGATTATCCACACTAAGTTTTATTGTGTACTTACATTTACCATTCTATCCGAAACCGTTGATTTCAATTAATACTCAAATACTGTTCTAAAAGTCCCTGTATATTAAATGAAAATAACTGCACTTTCATAGTTAAGTTTAATATTTATTTGATATTTTAATTGTAAAGTTATATTGAAATATAATTAAAATACACCCATAATTCTCCCTCTGCAAGTCACGATAAATTACGTGTTGCTATAAATTCAAAATATTATCATGAGTATTGATTATATCCACTACAATAACACTAACGTTGGACTTACCTCAGGGTATGTCACATTGATTGTGGAACCCTCCTGACCTTGTGTTTGGTTAAAATTGAGGTTCTTACTAGAAACATGGTCCACAACTTGAGAACTGCTTGTCACTTCGATTTTCTTGTCCAAAAAGACGTCATCTGAACTAGTTTCCGATGAGCATACTTCTAAATAGACGCCTTCTTTCTTCAACATATAAGATAAAGCAGTCCATCCTAAAACATTACCACTAAATATTAACGTTTCAAACAGCCCACAAAAAAAGTATGACCACTTTTTTCCATGTAACCATCATTTTATAAATATTGAAAATTTTCGCATCAATAATAAATATAATTATTCAAACGAAAATCATTCCAAATTTTCTTTGACTAAAATTAAACATTTTAAATGGTCAGTTTATAGAAAACATAAGGAGTTAACACTAGCCGTAAAAACGTGATGTCTTATGCTTCGGTGTTTGATGTGAAATCATTTCAAGATATCAATCGATAAATAGCAAATACTAAAGTTACAGCACTCAGTATTAACCTAGTTTTAAACACACTTAGAGGCTACGCGTCAGTGATCGCGTGGTCACGTACTAACTGTCGCTATCCTTTTGGTTACTATCGTTTCTTTCGTTGTGAGCAGTTTTCCAAACACTTGAAGGTTTGTGACGCATATATTATATACATGTGTGTGTATCGAAAGCCTCGTTTATTTCCTTTTATCTTAATCAAGGGCTCTTAACGTAAATAGCTGGCCTACTTTAGATACGCAGCTATAACTATGCTGGTACACACACATATATATATATATATATGTACATACTTGGAGAAGTACGAATAATGCTTTAAAACCATATTGGCTTTGGTCTATAACACCGTTATCTCTAACTCTACCTACAAATTAAGCATATTTCTATTCAACTTTATAATTTTATTTTTATTGTTTTCAACGCTGTTTGATGATTGATTTGAACATTTTATACAATAACTGGGGTTTTCTTCTTCATTAGGATTTGCCCCATGTTTTTGAAAGCGACTTATAGCTTTGACCTCTTTCTTCAGTAACATGGGCTCAACAATTTGTTTATTTGTTTTTGAATTTCGCACAATGCTACACGAGAGCTATCTGCACTAGCCATTTCTAATTTAGCAGTGATAGAGTACAGGAAGGAAGCTAGTAAACACCACCCACCGCCAACTCTTGAGCTACTCTTTTAACAACGAAGAGTGGTATTAGCCGCCACATTATAACACTCCCACAGCTGAAAAGGAGAGTATGTTCAGTGATGGAAATTCGAACCTGTGTCCATTATATTACTAGTTGAGAGTCCTAACCACCAGACCATGTCAGACTCAGGGGGCCCGGCATCGCCAAGCGTGTTAAGGCGTGCGACTCGTAATCTGAGGGTCGCGGGTTCGCATCCCCGTCGTGCTAAACATGCTGGCCTTTTCAGCCGTGGGGGCGTTATAATGTGATGGCCAATCCCACTATTCGTTGGTAAAAGAGTAGCCCAAGAATTGGCGGTGGGTGGTGATGACTAGCTGCCTTCCCTCTTGTCTTACACTGCTTAATTAGGACGGCTAGCACAGATAGCCCTCGAGTAGCTTTGTGCGAAATTCAAAAAAACAAACAAAAACAAACAGACCCAGGGTTCAATGATTAAGTCATAGAACTCTTTGGTTCAAGGATAATCGATACTAATTCTAAACTACTGTCTAAAGAGAAAGCATCCAGTCAGATGCACTTATAACTAAAAAGGTTTCGTCTGGCTCTTTCAAAGTAAATACAAAACTACATGTGACAGTTGGTGTTGAATGTTTATCTGTCACAGCAGAATAGGTAGAACGTGTTTGACGGCGTTGGATTAACTGCCACAGCGAAATGTTAGGAGTGTGAATTTAATTTTATCCTGAAAATTAGAGCAGTGTATTCGACGTTTTCAGGTTTTCTTTATTGTTGTATGTCCCCCAAAAATAAAATAAATTAACAAATAGCTGCTGCAAATTTCTCAATGGTCAAAAGAGAAATACATACTTCCACAGTTTTTGAATTATGATATCTGTGGAACACATTGTAAAAAAAAAGCTTATCAATATATAAGGTATGAAAGTAGTTTCCAATAAATTTCACATGTTTCTCTTTTTAATATAATCTCGTGGGAGTTTCATGAAAAATCTATCTAATTAGAAACATCACAGGTGTCAAAAAAGGTGAGGCCTAAAAGCGATTCAGCGTGCCACTTAAAGTAATGCAATCAAGTTGGTAGCTACACTTATTGTGTTGATAATAATTTTACAGTAAATAATCATACATTAGTTAGCCAAAGATCAAAAATACGAGGTGTGGTTAACTAATGAACGAATATTCTTATCAATGCTATGAGTGCGTTATAAGAGTGATAGTCAAATCCCACTATTCGATTGCAGTAACCAATATGGAATTGTTGATTAACTACCTTCCCGTTAGCTGATCCTCTGGTGGGTCAGCGGTAAATTCACGGACCTTTCCTCAATGAACACAAAGCAGACAGCCCTTCGTGTAGAAAGTGGCATGGCCAGGTGGTTAGGGTGCTCTACTTGTAACTTGCGGGTTCGAATCCCCGTCAAATCAAACATGCTCTCTCTTTCAGTCATGGGGGCATTATAATGTGACTGATATTCCCACTATTCCTTGGTAAAATAGCATCTCAATATGTGACGGTGGGTGATGATGACTATCTGTCTTCCCTCCAGTCTTACTCTACTAAATTAATGATGACTAGAGCAGATAGCCCTTTTGTAGTTTTCAGAGAACTTACATTGTGACTAATAAAATATTTTCTACTTTTACAATTGGTAAGTTTTCAAATCTCATAAAATCATGAAAATTGTGGATATTTAGATGAAAATATTTTAATAAAACCCATGCAAAGACAATTACCTTTCGGCAGACCCCCAGTAGCATAGTGGTATATCTGCTGACGTATACTACTAAACCGTGTTTCGATACCGGTGGTGTGCATCTAGTGACCGATACCTGAAGTTTCTCTGAATGATTAACATTTCTCACTCAAATTCATTTTTAATGACTTAAATTTATTTGTTAGAATCTAATATTTTATAATTTTTATATTATATTATGTTATAGATTGTACAATTAGTATAACAATAGCTAAAGAATCGAACGATTCAGTTCCATTCGTAGCTACAGTGGTAAACATAAACGTTTTCCCACAAAGCTTCCATTAATTATTTTTACTTCGTATTAATTGGAATATATGGTGTTATAATTATGGTTTCAACTGAGTTTTATTTTATTCCAAGCCTAAAACACACACACACACACACACACACATAAGTATAGTGGGCAGACCATTTTATGTCTGTTGTGTTAATATATATTAACGTAGGAAGCGTCTCTCGCTAGCTCTATAAAATCTTTTTTTCAAGATTTGTTTTTATATAATTAATTATCTTAACTTTGGTCATGAGACAAAGCCAAAACCACTGTCTTTGTAACTGATCGTCACAGCAGTAGTCTTCGTAAGGTATGATGATATTTATTCAAATAACATTAGAACGTACTTACGGGAAAGTGGGGAATTACATACAAATTTTGTCCTGTCATTCCTTAAAGTTAACAATTAAGCGATTAAAAATAAAAGTCAATTTCTTCGAAAAGCAGCTGAAAACCTGGCACACTGAGGTAAAATAATCTGTACGAGTCACAACTATACGTTTAAATTAAAGAGTTTGTTTGTTGTTGTTTTTTAGTTTCCCGCAAAGCTACACGAGGGCTATCTGCGCTAGCCGTCTCTAACTTAGCAGTGTAAAACTAGAGGTAAAGCAGCTAGTCTTCACTACCAACCGCCGACCTTTGGGCTACTTTTTTACCAACGAATAGTGTGATGAACTGTATTATTATAAAGCCTCCACCGCTGAAAGGGCGAGTATGTTTGGAGTGAGGAAAATTCGAAACCGCGACCCTCAGATTACGCGACCCTTACCATCTGGTCATGCCGAGTCCCATTGTAATAAAACAAGCTAA
Source organism: Tachypleus tridentatus (assembly GCF_004210375.1). NCBI lineage: Eukaryota > Metazoa > Arthropoda > Merostomata > Xiphosura > Limulidae > Tachypleus > Tachypleus tridentatus. Next base: position 64,529,906 of record NC_134836.1, on the reverse strand, counting down.
CAAAAGAGGAGTAGTGGTTGTTTAATAATAAGGAATTCTACTTTGATGATGATCACCAGCATGTATTGTCCTATGTTCTCTGTGGTAGCAGTCCTCTATATGAATATCAAGAGACTGACCGTGCAACGATAGAAATATTGAACATCTATTAGAAGTTAAAAATTTAATTGTAAATTACCATAGGACTTTTGTATATTTTATCTTCTTCTTGAGATACATAAGCCAGAGAATTCTGGTAAACCCATAGTTTCAATATGCAGTATCCATGCGGAACTCATTTCTAGCTACCTTGAAACCATTATCTCGTTTTTTACACCACGATACCACCATCTCTCTATTTCCACTACGATACCACCATCTCTATTTACACCTCGATACCACCATCTCTCTATTTCCACCACGATACCACCATCTCTATTTCCACCACGATACCACCATCTCTCTATTTCCACCACGATACCACCATCTTCTATTTCCACTACGATACCACCATCTCTATTTTACACCTCGATACCACCATCTCTCTATTTCCACCACGATACCACCATCTCTATTTCCACCACGATACCACCTATCTTCTATTTCCACCACGATACTACTCATCTTCTATTTCTTACCACGATACCACCGTCTCTCTATTTACACCTCGATACCACCATCTTCTATTTGCACCACGATACCACCATCTTTATTTTACCGCGATACCGATACTATCTTCTATTTCTACCACGATACCACCGTATCTTCTATTTCTACCACGATACCACTATCTTCTATTTACACCTCGATACTACTCTCTTCTATTTACACCACGATACCGCCGTCTCTCTATTTCTACCACGATACTACCGTCTTCTGTTTTCCACCACGATACTCACCATCTCTATTTCCGCCACGATACCACTATCTCTATTTACACCTCGATACTAATTATCTTCTGTTTACCTTCGATACTACCATCTCTATTTTACCACGATACTACCATCTTCTTTATTTCCTACCATGATACCACTATCTTCTATTTACACTCTCGATACTACCGTCTCTCTATTTACCTCGATACTACCATCTCTATTTCTACCACGATACTACCATATCTTCTATTTCCACCACGATACTACCATCTCTCTATTTCACCACGATACTACTATCTTCTATTTACACCTCGATACTACCATTTCTCTATTTCACCTCGATACTACCATCTCTATTTTTACCACGATACTCACCATCTCTCTATTTCCACCACGATACTACCATCTTCTATTTACACTCGATACCACCATCTCTATTTACACCACGATACCACCATCTTCTATTTACACCACGATACCACCATCTCTATTTCTACCACGATACCACCATCTTCTATTTACACCTCGATACCACCATCTCTCTATTTCACCTCGATACCACCATCTCTATTTTACCACGATACCACCATCTTCGCTATTTACACCACGATACCACCAACTTCTATTTACACCACGACACCACCATCCCTCTATTTACACCTCGACACCGCCCTAATTCCCTTTAGTTTATCAACTCTGTACTTACATTTAAGGCACCAATGGCACCTTTCAAGAAACTGTGCATTTTGACTCAGTATCAGTTTCTGTTATTTTATTCACACTTTACATGTTGTACACCTCCATTCCATAAGATAATGGACTCAAAGTTCTACAACGCCATCTTAACAAAAGGAATAACTCACGTCCAATTAAATTCCATTTTTTGACAATTAATTCTATAAACAAGTGAAGAAAGTAGTCATGGGAACTAACACTAGTCCTGCCTATGATAACCTGTTTGTTAGTTACAATGAAGATTGGATGTTTCTAACTAAGCAGATACCTCTACCTTATATTATAGGTATACTGATGATGTTTTTAACACTAGTGATTAACTCGATCATCTTCTTAAATTATTTTATTCATGAATCCAGTATAATCTTCTACTTTTCTCACTTCTTAATATAAGTATTGCCCTAAATGATAGTGCCAATCGTTTAAGATCTGTATATTACAAAGAGACGGACACACCTAGTTACTTACATTTCCACACCTAGTTACTTACATTTCCACACCTAGTTACTTACATTTCCACTCCTAGTTACTTACATTTCCACACCTAGTTACATTTCCACTCCAATCATCCTCTGTATGTCAGAATTAACATTCCTCTGTTACAACTTAGGAGGTACATTGTCCCTACACTAGTGAACAATATAATAATAGCACATCTATAGATATGTTCAATTGTTTCGAACAATGTGGAACAATAGACTTCAGCACAATAAAATATAATCATCATATACTGGTCCTATTCTAACTTCGACAGCTTTACAATACATTATTATAAACCCTACTAAATATTGTAGGTCGTGTTCACAATATTACTAACACTTAACTAGCCAACAGTATATTTCAGCATCTTTCATAATTCAAACCTGCTTGTTAAATTACTTACATTGTTACCAATAATTAACTAACCAATAATATTTTACAGCATCATTAGTTTATTTACATGATTAAAAACAGATAACCAGCCAACAGCACCTTACAGCATCATTCAGAACCAAAACCCTCTTTATTAGATTGCTTAAATTATTATAAACACATAATCAGCCAATATTACCTTACAGCGTCATTTAGAACCAAACATTCCCTCTTTAGATTACTTACATTTATTACCAACCCGCAATCAGCTAACAGTTTCCTACAACTTCATTCAAAAACCAAAATTTCTCCTTGTCAGATTACTTACATTATTACGTATACTTTAGGTCAGGATTTACATTCTCATGTCACAACTTAGAAGGTTACATAGGCCCCACAATAACAGTCAAGATAATAATAGCATATCTATCGATATGTGGGACACTAGATTTCATCACAATTAAACTAAGCTACCTACACACAACAAATGTTCGAATACAGCTTTAAAAAGATTGCCTAGCTTGAATCATAGCAGTAATTACAGCACAAACTAAACCCACTTCAATCAATATATTTCTACTATTATCGATCATAGATAAATTCTCCTCACACTTACGTATCACCAATTCAACATACAAATAACTTGTATATTGTTTAGAAACCTTCATATAATAACACAGAACATTGCTTACATATACTAACCCCAGCTGTCCTAAGTTTTATCATTATTGAAACACAAACATTCCCAAACATAGTTATGAGAAGACCACTGATGGCAGATCAGTCAATTGTCAGAGCTCTCTCTCATCTTTTACTTCAATATTTCTTCATCTTTGAGACAGCATCTTTCTCCTCTTGTAACTTATTTATCTTCCTTTCGATCCAGTGCAAGGAAGAAGGATCTACGATGTATGGATGCAACTTAGCATGTGATCCACACACTCTGGCATTACTCGGATCCACTGTAGCTTAGCATGTAATCCACAGACTCTGGCATTATTCGCATCCACTGTAGCTCATAAATTGAGTGACATATTTTAGCTTATGAAGTACAGATAAATCTAGCCAATTACTAGCTGCTTACATCTACTACCATGCTTATCAGCTAGATGCAGCCTCTGTACTGAATATCAATTCCTTTACTATATTATCTCATCATTTCTAATGTTGGATAGACTTTCCATGTTGTTGGGGGTGGGCAATATTGTGTGAAGTGACTAATGCAGACTTTTCCTCGGAAAATGTGAAACACTGGCTCAAAAGGGTGAAGGGCAGTACTTTATAGTAGTGAAATAACACAATATCATTTGTAGCAATTACTGAGAAAATTGCAGATGACTGAGTTACGTACATCGTTCAAACAGCCAATAACAACAATAAAGACTTGAACTTCCCCAGTGATAGTACTGTTTGTACATTAATATTAAAAGTGTTAACTTTTTCCACTACTCCACTACAAAATTAAAATTGAACAAAGATATTTTAATCACAAAGTCAGGCAAAATGAACCTAATTGTTATTATTCATTAGACAACTCTTTTTATAAACGAAAACCACTATATTTGAAAACAAATATGTTTATGAAAAATCAAGTTCTAATCCCCTATCAAAGGTTTCGACTTTTACCTGTCACTATGTACAATTTTTTGCTGGTTAACCAGATAATTTAATGCACTTAAAACATATTAAAGCTTCCTTCCTCTATATCCATAACTTGCCTAAAGCAAACGAAAAATAATAAAACCCGTTAAATCTATATTTTATAACATGGAGTATGTCACATACCCTTTATTCAAATAATCAGTAGAAATATATATCCTCATTCAAATGAAAAGAAATTTAAACCATGAATTAATTATAGTAAAAATGCTAAAATTTAATGTTGGTGCTTTATTAATGAGGAAGCAAGTTAGTGAGACCATAGAGTTTCTTAAAAGAAAATCACGCATGTTCCAAATACAAATCTACTTGGCAGTTGTTTAGGTTTTTTAATATCTCAAATTACTAGGAGGGTTTGTGAGACAACCTGGGACAATCAGAAACTTATGTTTCTTTTCAGCCCCGCACGCGTTGTGAGGTTGAGTGTTACCGATGTGTTACAGGTTAGGCACGTAACATGTTTGTTGTAGATTGAGAGTGCCGGGAAGAGTTGTAATGAGTGTTCGGAGAAACCGGAAGTCGATATGCAGGCCTGAACGGTGAAGTGTGAGAACAGTGAGATCCATGAACTCGATGATATAGAAGTACGAAGATTGAGCAGTGAGATTCAGGCTAAAGTAAGTTTTGTAATGTAATGTGAGAGAAGAAGTGAGAGTTGAAGAAAAGAAAAGGTGAAGGCAGTTAGGTAAGATTGAGAGATACAGAGATAAGCATATGAAATAGTCGGGGATATAGTAACAGGGTAGATAAAAGGTCAGGGAATAGGAAACAAAGAAAGAGGTCTTTTCAGAACTATGGTGCCAGGGATCCATAAATCCAATTATTAGAAATTTTGTTGTGGGGAAAATTTGAGTGCCCGGAGAAAGCCACTTTCACTGGGCATGCGCAGAATATTCTACCTGCCCCGTGCCCATTGCTAAAACAAGAAAGGTGAAGCTTAATACTTACCAGTTGTAGTACAATTATGTTATTGCTTATAATATTAACTGGAGAGGTGTATTTAGGCCAGGACGCAGGGTTTTCGGCTTTGCTTAGTAACTAGCAAGCTTGATGAAGCGGTCTGGTACTGGGAATAATTCGGTTATTGTTTCGAGATATATGGGTGGGGTGTAGTTAGGTAATCTAAACGCGGTTTTTATGGTTGTATTCTGAAGGCTCTGTAATCATGAGTATAGGTGTTTTGGCATATTGCAAGTGGCTGCGTTGCTATACTCAAAGAAGGATCTAATGAAAGCTTTGTAAGTTGTAAGAACGGTTCTGGCTGAGCAGCTTTTCTTGGACCCACTTATGCGTTTTAGGAAATAGACCCTGTTGTTGGCTTTGCTCATGATGTTACTAAGATGTCTCATCCATTATAGGTTTCGTGTGAAAATAAGTCCTAGAAATTTGATTGCGTTGGTGGAATGAATGTTTGTGTTGTTGAGGCTTAGTTTCATGTTGTTGATTTTTTTTCATGTATTTATTGATCTTATGGCGAAAAACTATAGCTTGGGCTTTTGTGAGGTTTAGGGCGACGCGCTATCTGTCGCATCACTGTGCAATAGAATTGAGCAGTGTGCGGGTTGCTGGAGGTACTCCATATGGTTGTGTCATCGGCATATTAAGAAACAAGGGTATAACTGAGGGTGGGAAACGGTATGTCGTTGGCGTTGTATAATGCAGGATTAGTACTGAACCTTGATGTACACCAGTGACTAAATTGAAGGGATCGGAATATGCATCATGTATTTTGACTCTAGCTGTACGATTAGTGATGAACTTGATATCCATCGGGTTCTGTCGGGATGCAGGCCGAAGGCATGTATCTTGTATCTGAGGGCTGTCGTGCGAGACTGAATCGTAAGCTTTTTAGACATCGAGAAAGACAGCTATTGTGGTTTGCTTGCGGTTAAAGCCGTGTAATACAGATTCTGTAAGCCTAACCAGGTTGTCTGTTGTTTATCTGGTTTCTTTTCCAGCATTTTGATTATTGATTAACAATTTGTTGGTCTCTAGGTAGTAATTTATTCTATTATTTTGTCGATAGTGTTAAGTAAGCTGATACTGGGGTTGCTCAGGTTGTTATATTTTTTAGGTGTTATCTTGATAACTGCTATTTTTCATATTATCGGAAAGTATTCCGATAGTAGGGATAGGTTAAAAATCGTAATTAGGTGGTTAAGGTCGCCATCGGAGAGGTTTTTCCAGTATGATGTTATTTATGTTGTCTTCCCCGGGAGATCTGTGTTTAACTTTCTTTAGTAGGAGTCTAATTTTGGTACTAAAGAATGGTATTGTGTAAAACTGTTAGGTAAATTTATGCCAACAGGAAACTGTGTAGTAAAGATCAGTGATGACGGGAAAACCCACTTGTAGAGAAAAATATATACGAGGTCTATTCAAAAAATACGCGGACTGACGTCATAAAACAAAATGTACTTTATTTAGAAGTTACAGGTCTGGGACCCCCTTCAAAGTACTCTCCTCCCCAACGCACACGCGTATCCCAACGGTGTTTCCATTTGTTCAAACAATCCTGCTACGCTTCTTTTGTAATGTCCTCCAGCTCCTTCGTCGCATTTGCCTTAATCTCGGGAATCGTCTCAAATCTTCTTTCTTTCAAGGGTTTTTTGAGTTTGGGGAACAAGAAAAAATCGCAAGGAGCAAGGTCAGGTGAGTAGGGGGGGTGGGGAAGAACAGTGATCCAGTGTTTGGCCAAAATCTCACGAGTTCTGAGGGCTGAATTTCGCAGCAATGCGGTGCATCATCAATTTTTTGGTCAAAATCTCGTAACAAGATCCAACTGATATCCCATACTCTTCAGCAAGCTCCCTGATAGTTAGACGTTCATTTGCCTGCACCAGGGTGTTGATTTTGTCGACGTGTGGGTCGTCAGTTGACGTGTAAGGACGTCCAGGACGCTCATCATCTTCAATGGATTGTCGACCATCCTTAAAACGTTCATGCCACTTGAAACATGCCGTACGCTTCATAGCAACATCACCGTAAGCCGTGTTAAGCATAGCAAAAGTTTCAGTCGCAGATTTTTTAAGTTTAACACAAAATTTTACAGCAAATCGTTGCTCCTTCAGGTCATTCATTCTGAAATCCGCCAAACGAAAAAATCGCACTTCACTTAAAACCGCGTAGCTAATACACAAATGAAGATATCTGCAATCGGGAAATGGCGTCGTAATCAGCTGATCTGTGCAAACCTAGCGACACCAAGCGGATTCCCCTGGAACCAACTGGAGCCGCGCAATTCAAACAGTCCGCATATTTTTTTAACAGCCCTAGTACTCAGCTCCTGGGTATTTAACAACATCAATACCCAAATACCCACACAGTCAAACTTGGAACAGCCCTAGTATGTAAAAACTAGGTTTTTAAGTGAAAGTGTTTGATGGAATCGTGCTTGGCCTGTCTTTTTGTGAGAAAGCTTGAGATCTACCAAATAATTGTGTGTGGAATTTTTAGTTGATACAGTTTGAACAGCAATCCATCATGCCAAATACTATCGAATGCTTTTCGCAGGAATGCTGCAACTGTCATATGTTTGAGGTTAAATACTTGAATGATAGTTTCTGTTAATCTAACTAGGTGATCGCTGATCTCCCTTTGACACCGGGCTGCATCTTGGATGTCCTTAAATAATATTATTGGTTTCCAGATAAAATAAGAGCCTGTTTGTGATTATTTTTTCCATAAGTTTTCCCGTGCAGTTGAGAAGACTTATTGGCCTATAATTTGCTGAGTTTTGTAAGTCTGTAGTTGTTTTCGGAATGACTATTATAATTGTCGTTTTCCAGTAGATGGGAAAGTAACCTGTTTTAAGTGAAGATTTTACAGAGTTGTTAGATATGTTATATATCTGTCTGGGAGATATTTTATTATTATGTTTTTAATTGTATCTTCTCCTAGGGCAGTGTTTTTTATAGTTTTGATATGAGATTTATTTTGGGCACAAGAAATTGGACGCGTTATATTGTCATAGGTGTGGTTTAAGGTAATATCTATTGATTCCTGGAAGTTGGGTTTAAAGAGGTCGTCATTACTTAATATGAAGTTACTGACTGTGTTGTAGTGATTTAGATCGAATGATTGGAAGTATGGGGTTTGGAAGACTGACGTAAGTTTTTGGGCAAACAGTTCGGCTTTACAAGAATTTGATGCTGTAGTATCTTTATACTTGATTTTGGAATCATTTGCTGAAGTGGGAGTGTTGCATATTGGCTTGAAGTTTCTCCAGAAAGTGGATGAATCTGTTTTGCTTTTATTTATGAATAGACAAAAATTTTCCATGTTAACGTCGCGCTGCTGCTTCATTAATGATTTTATTATGTTATTTCCCTTGTCAATGAGTGTTCTGGTGTAGCCGTTGCGCGTAATGATAAATTGGCGTTACGACTTCTTTCTGTAATGTGCAAGTGGATCTCGGGGGTTCAGTTTCCACGATTTAAAGTTAAATTATATATTCTTGCGTGGGACTGTAGCCAAGATTGCAAATTTTATTGAAGAGGTTATGACAAAGGTTAAATTATGGATTGTTTGCTCATTGGGTGTGTTAAGGTTTATTTTGAGGGAAAGCGAATTGAGATATGTCCGTCCAGGAAAAGTCATAGACAAGAAAAGGATGTTCACGTGAAGTGGTTGTTGGGTGGGGCAGTGTGAAATGCATGGGGTCGTGATTCCTACCTATGTTATCTAATACGCAGAAACTGGAAATATGTGGCAAAATGTTTGGGGGTAGTTACTACCAAATAAAGGATGTCTTGGGTGTGTGTGGGCGTGTTATTTATAACCACAAGATCGTTTTCTTCTATAAGTTTGTTTAAAATGATCCTGTTTCTGTTTGTTTTCTTGCACAAGAAGTTGGTAAACTTTGAGTTAAAATCACCTAATAAAATAACAACGTTCTTCCTGGAGAGTAATTGTTGAAACAGACGCGCACCTAACATTGCCAGGGGGAATACATAAACTACAACTAGCGTGAATATCACTGTATTAGTAGGTTTAATGTGGCAAACTAGAATTTCTTTATTACTTTCTCTGACAGCTTCGTTGTGAGTCATGGTCATGTCACTTTTATATAATACCACGATTCCTCTCCTGTTTGTTGATTTTGGACTGGAGATGGTAGAACACCCGGGAAGTCTGAAATTATGTGTTTTTTTTATTTAGAAATGTTTCGTTGAGAACAATGATATCAATGCCATGTTTACTGCAAGCCTCGTAGAGTTCAAATTTATGTAGTGTAAGCCTAATAGTATATTAACATGTGAAATCGAAATTTGAACTTGTCGATTTCATCGTTATGCCTGCTTGCTACGTAGTCACTCAGGGCTGTGGAGTTTCTAATCAGCTCAAAACAGAAACCTGCAGCTTGGCAGACGTGGGTGTAGAACGTATGCCCTAGTTGTGGATCTTTCAACGCTATCACCACTAAATCGGTGACAAAGGGATGATGTGGTCAAAGAACCCTTGGTCAATACAATATCTTGTTTGCTCCCTGTCTTGGTGTTTATCTTTGCGTGTTATATCTGCTGGTTATTACTGTTTCATGGCTTGTGGGGTTTTCTCTGTAGTCGTTGGTAGGTTCTTCCCTAGAGAAAGGAATGTACTTTCTTGTTTAGTTTGGTTACAAGTTGACTGTATACTTCTAAGAGTAGCGGTTTCTGCTAGACGACCTTGAATTTTTCTGAGCTTGGCAACTTATAGGAACTTTAGACTACCCCTTGTATGAGATAGCATATGGGCCCTGGCAGTTGCAACAGAACATCTCCTGACGTGGTTTTGGACAATCTGCAATGGGGTGAAGTATGCTGAATCGTACACAGCATATTGTTGTTGTGCATTCTACTCTGGTGTAGCCGAATTTCTTACAGTTGAAACACTGCACTGTACTATTGATTTTCCTGGTGATTGTTTGGCTGGTTCCATCTTATGATGTGAAAACCATAGGTTTATGCCCTCATTCACGAGTAGGTTCGCCTTGACTTTATTCTCTAAGGTAAGACGGATTAATTGGGTTGCCTTACCTGTCTTGAAGGACTAGATGCTTTCAAGATTGGGTGGTTCCACTCCATGGAGTCTGAGCTTTTCGCGCAATTCGTCTGTAGTGATGTCAGACTGCACTCCTCAGATGACCATCACAGACGTGGTTGGTGGTGCACCTCGAACATGAATAGAGATTTTTGCTCCTTTGAAATCAGTTGTTGGCCAGGGCTTGGGGAGTGTTTATTGTGTCTTGGATGCGTTGTTTTGATTGCGATAATTGATTTGAGTAGTCTTCGGACATCTGCGAAAGAGATTTGGGAAAAAAGGTTTTTTAGTTCTGCAGCAATATCTGGTTGTCGAAAGAACACCCTCAACATTCAACGTTTATGACTGGAGGGGTGGTCAATTTGTCTTTCTGATTTGTAGTATCCGTGGTGGGAGCGGTTGGTTTTGGTTCACCGTTTCCGCTGGCCTTCGAGGTTGTACTCTTCCCGGTAGAAGTCGTTGACCCTTGAGCCGGCAACTTTTTCTTGTTTGAGGTTGCTGCCCATGTGTGGGTGACTTGGATAATGTAGAATGTTGACCGGATAGCTTGTGAAGATCGTCCAGCTGTGTTCCCTCAGAGTCTGACAAAGGTTGGGACTGTTGGAGGGCAAACGCCTCGGCTGTGTCCTCGAGGATAGCCTTGGTGGTCGCCTGCTGGAGTGCTCGAAACTGCTCTGGTGACATGACTGGCGCTCTCTGCACAGATGAAGGCTTAGCAGCTAGATGTGGCCACTTCTTCACGTTCATGCTGGATGATTGTAAACAAGGACTGTAAAAGCTTGGTAGCCCTGAAAAGGGCTTTTGTTTTAAGTCTAACTAATACTTATCTTGGTGCAATATCGATACCAATGAGTCAATAGAAGTGCAACAAACTGATACCAATTAATCAATCAGTCAATAACTAAGCTATCTGAGCCCTGAAAATATCAAAAGTCGTGAAATAAAAAATAAATCAAATACCCAATATATACGAAATACAAAATGAAAATCGATTAATCAAATCTAATACCAGTACCAATACCAATAAAAAGAATGGGAATGGTGTAAACGAATGAATTATATATATAAAGGGAGTTGAATGACGTCACGAAGACCATCCTGTTTTCCAGGAAATATTTGGTATATTTTTCCATGCGTGATTTTGTAAGTGGTTCAATTCCTTGACAATGTAGCTAGCTATAAGAACATAACGTAGAAAGGTGTTAGAGATAATATTCTTTATAATTGGTTATATATATAATTGTATTTAAGTGTTTAAATAAAAGAAAGGTGGAATCGGGAGAATGACTGAAAAAGAAATGTTAGGTTAATCTGTTTATATAAACAGGTATGAAAATTTATCTTTAATAAATAGTGAGTTTGAGGAAAGTTAGGGTTCACACAAAATGAAAAAAATAAGCAAAAAATAAAAATTGGTTTTCTGTTAGGGATAAAGCCAATAATGGGAATCACTGCTTCCATAATGTACATTGATCTCATAAGGTTGAACAGTGTTTAGATTAGCGATCCAATAAGCTTTTTTTCTATCAGTTTTGTCTTGAATTCTGTTTCAATGCCGATGAGAGTAGCATCTTTAATGGAATAACCGAGTTGGTTAAAGTGTTAAGCAACAGAGATCCTTTTCGGCATTTATAGAAAATTTATGGTTGCTCTTTAAGAATTGTTTGTGTATGTCCACCATATAAGTGATAACGTTTTATACATTCCTAAAATGTAACGGATTTACCAGTGTATGTTCATTTAAATACCTACGTTTCGTTTTATGCTTGTTATGTATGTTGTTGAATGTGTATTGCGCAAGTCTAACCTGTTCAGTAGATTTGTAGAATATTCTTGAGAGTAAGAATCAACAATATTTGGTTTACGAAAACGCGCTAGAAGATTTTTGAAATGTCTATAAACCCGCGTGGTTCATATAATAAGCGGATAGCCGAGAAACAGAAAATGATTATTATTATTTGTCAATTATAGACAGGGTACTGTAATTGTGATTAACGCTTATTAATCGAAAAACTACAGAACTGGGCCAGAATTGCTTATATATCTCGAACATTACAAACCGTTCAGCTTCAGTGATTTAGCTTCGAACATATTTATATATGACAAAAATACTTTTATTTTGTAAAGCATTATATTATGGTTATCGTTCCTTTTTTATGACTCTTTCTTCAAAAACAACAGCTGAGAAACCTTGTAAAGTATTCTTACTGTGTGAATACATTTATTTTTGGTAACTTATTCTTCATAATTCTAAATGTAATTTTTTCCTTTTTCACGTACTTCTGTATTAATGAGTTTTGATAGCATGTGTTAGGAAGCAATTTGGAGTTATGTCCATTGTGGTGGGTCTGGAGATTACTGTAGCCATAAACGTTACCAAGCATAACATAACAAAATATAAAAGTAATGTAATGTAAACTAGACTTAACTAACGTAGCCTAATCTTACACAATGTGAGGTGATTGGTTTGGTTTGGTTTGAATTTCGCAAAAAACTATACGAGGGTTAGCTAAGCTAGCCGTCACCAATTTTGCAGTATAAGACTAGAGGGAAGGCAGCTAGTTATCACCACCCACCGCCAATACTTGGACTACTCTTTTACCAACGAATAGTGGGGTTAACCGTCAAATTATAACGCCCCCACGGCTGAAAAGACGAGCATGTTTTGTGTGACGGAGATTCGAACCCACGACCCTCAGATTACGAGTTGAGCGCCCTTACCACCGGGCCATGTAAGATGATATTTTGTATGTAAGAAAAACAGGATTCACGTGGTCAAATAAATAGGTTTATATAAGATGGGTGGCATGGTACAGGCTGTCCTTTTTAACAAATGTCTGTCACTGTACCAAGAAAGAAAACTCCTAATGCAATATTAATTACAATAATTTGAAGAGCAAACGTTACCACTATGTATTAGTAGTCACTGAAAAACAACATTTACATAAATATTATTTACAACTGAACCCAAATGAAGAGCAAAACATTGTTAATAACAAAATGAACAAGTATGACACACTAGAAATAAAATAAGAAATAAATTCAAGATAAAAAAGCCATGTTTTAAGAACCGAAATTGTGAGGTTAAAGTACTATTTATGATTATTATGGTCGCTGTATTCCATGTACTTTCTATTAAAGGTATATTAGTTTATCTCCTTGACATATTCTCCATTGTATACGTTTTTCAGTATAGATTAATTTTTTATCTTTGGCTAGAAGCAAATTGTACTGTTTATCAAAAGATTAAAACAAAGTTAAGAATAATATAATAAAAAAGGAAATTTACTCTAGATAAAAACAGCGAACTTTCAACATTGAACCAGAAGTGTTAAAATGTTAAAATGCAATTTATAATTATTTAACTTATTTAATCCTCATTTTAAGTATTAATTGTATACAGTTTTATTTCTACTGAATATTTTACAATTTCACTGTTTAATCTCTTGAACAATAGATAGCAAGACATTCTACAACTGTTTTCATCTGGTATAAAAAATTGTGCAAATATCCTTGTATTATTTATTATGTGATATGTTTATAAAGCTCCCCAGTGGCACAGCGGCATACTTTACACTTACCACACTAGAAACCGGATTTTGATTCCTGGGGTAAATAGAGGGCATATACTCCCATGTCCAGCTTTGTGCTTAACTACAAACAAACAAAATAGAAATATATAAATATATCTACAATAGTTTCTATTACGTATTTTGTACACCTTAAGGGAACTGTAGAATAGCAAATATAGTTATTCATCTGTGACGTAATCTTATTAAACCAACCTTTTTTTCAGTTGATAGAAGCTCAGAATTTGGTGTTGACAGGATATCATCTTTCTAGTCTATCATTTCAAAATAACGGACAACCAGTCCAAATAGCACTCGAATAGCTTTTTGTGATATTAAAAGATAGATTAACAAAGTTATAAAAATGTCTAATTTTAATATCGTGACATATTTGGTGTATTCTTGTGTTGCTCAAAAAGTAAAGTGAGATGTGTAAAATATATTTATTAATTGTAGTTTCGCACATACACAAGTATATTGTATGATTGTTAACAATTTAATTTTTTCCGCATCATAGTAAAATCATTTAAGATAAAAGACGAAATAAATTACAAACGTCCTGAGGTTCACATTTTCCATTTAACATTTTACTGTTTTATTAATAGTGACGTGTATAATATATGTTGAGATATTATGGACTATTTCTATGTTAACGGAAACACATCTTAGGGAACGAATAAAACTTATTTGAAAAAAGTTTATATACGATCAGAAATATACAATTCCAATATCTGAATTGATTATACAAAAAAAAAATTATTGATCGTCTATTTATTACCCACAGTTCAAATAAAAATATCTCCGGTACTAGATTATTAGTGTGCCAAACAGAAATTCAACATCTACATTAAAATTTATAATTCCACAAGTTTATAGGTGATATACAAAGGTGTGAATGTTTCATTATAATTAATTTCTTTAAATAATAATAGTTGTAATTAAGATAAATAATACTATTTAAAAAGCATGAATCACTAAATCAAATGTTACATTTCTTTTTTGCTACCTGCGCAGAAGTTTTATAATACTATGAAAATGTTTCCGTAATTGTAAGATCAAAATAAATAATAATATAGGCTTAAGTTAATATTTTATAAACAAAAAAGTAGAGCAGAATTGAAAGTATAAGAGTCAGAAATATTCGCATTCAAAACAAATCAAGAACTTTCATTATACAAAATGGGAATCATTTTTTTATCAGTCAGTGGCTGCTAATTAAGTATTTTAAGAGAACATGAGCAAATTTCTCTGACCACGAAGACAGAACAAAACTTAAAAATAAGGGTTAAGTGAATATTTCATAACATAAGGAAATAGAATGCTCTACAGCAAAATATTCAGAAAAAATAATTAAAAAATATACTTCTCATATTAACATTATTAACTTTGTATAAGTAGTACTTTCACATATACAGCTCTATAGCATTGTAAAAAAGGGAATCCATATCAAAAGAAAACAACGATACGGAACAATCAGCAGCACGATCGCGTCGTAAAAGTACAAAACATATCTAAGTGAAATGACAATATAGAAAAAACATATCTATAGTCCTATACAATTGTGAAAAGCATAAGACATACTTAAAGAAATCGACAATATGAAAGCACCATATCTACAATTCAATACCGTTGTGAAAAAAGAAGGTAAACCTGGAAGAAACAGCTTTAAAATTCTATAGTATTGCAAATGGAGAAAACTTACCTAAAGGAAACGACAATACAAAACAAACACATTTATAAATCTATAGCATTATGAATGGGGGTAGAAATAACTGATGGAAAGGACAATATGGAACAAACACGTCTACAGTTCTACAGCAATGTGAAAGTAAAAACACATACCTAAAGGAAACTACAATATCAAACAAAAACATCAATTGTTTTGTAGCATGGTAAAAAGGGGAAAACATCTGAAGAAAACGAAAATATCGAACAAACACATCTACAGTTCCATAGCATTGTGAATTAGTTTGGTTTGTTTTGAATTTCGCTCAAAGCTACACGAGAGCTATCTGCGCTAGCCATCCCTAATTTAGCAGTGTAAGACTTGAGGGAAGGCAGCTTGTCATAACCACCTACCGCCGACTCTTGGGCTACATTTTTACCAA